>NC_056726.1:1677503910-1677698910 GCF_019279795.1 Protopterus annectens
ACCCCGTAATGAACATCCATTACATATAGAATGGGCTACAACTAAAACTTTGTTAAGAGGATTATTTATTCAGAAAGCCACTTATTATATAAAACTCAAAAAGAAAGAACAACTGGATCTGGAAACTAAAGTACAATTATTGGACCAGGAGCTGATGAGTAACTACACTGAGCAAACAGAAACTGAGTTGTTAAGATGTCAGAAAGAGCTGTTTCTTATGCATAACAGAAAATTGTCACTGTACGAACAAAGAAGTTTAGTTAAATATGCAAATCATATTCAAACTCCCTCGAAAGCATTAGCCCGTATTATTAATCAGACGAAATCAACACGATTAATTACCAAAATAAATCATAACAATACGTTATATACTGATAAGTCAGATGTCATGAAGATTTTTGAATCAATTTTTAATCAGATATATGGTGAGCAACAAACTCATGGGCATGATGAAGAGAAAAGAGTTCTTACAGAAAATTAATTTTCCCAAGATTGACGAGGATTCTCATGGAGAATTGACTGCATTGATTACAGTTGATGAAGTTCTAGAGGCAATTAAGAAATTAAAGCCACATAAAGCCCCAGGACCAGATGGTATGACCTCTGAATTTTATTAATCTTTTAGTGGGATTCTGAGCACCGTACTTTCACAGACCTTTAATTATATCATTTCGAATGGCAGCAATGATTTTCATTTTAATGCCTCAAGAACAATTCTGTTATTGAAAGAGAATAGTGATCCCAAAAATCCAGACAATTATAGGCCCATATCATTATTGAATATTGATATGAAAATCATGACATCTATTCTAGCTAGTAGATTAAAAAAAATAATAAACTTGATAATATCAGAAGAACAGGCGGGGTTTATAGATGGGAGACAGACTACAGACAATACATTAACTCTTCATACTTTAATATCTTATGCAAAGTATAAAAATATGAATGCTCAAAAAGCATTCGATAGAGTTAATTTGGCTTATTTATTTGAAACATTATCATATTTCAATATACCTCAGCTTTTTATTTCTATGTTAAGAAATTTATACAAGAATGCATACACTAGTTTATATATAAATCATGAATGTTCCAAAAGGATTCAAATTAAAAATGGAACTCGACAGGCGTTCCCATTGTCTCCCATACTGTTTAATCTGTATTTGGAACCTTTATTTCTTCATATGAAACAAAATGTTTTTTATAATTCTCCTGTACTTCTTGGGATAAAGGTTAGGATGGCTGCTTTTGCAGATGATTTAAATATATACAGTACCACACCGGTGTCAGATACGGAAAAAATACTAACAGCAATACAAACCTTTGAGAAAATTGCTAATTACAAACTAAATTTTAAAAAAACCAAAATATTCCCTCTAAAGACACCTACACCTTTTTCAATGCTACCATTGATAGGACGAGTAAGGACAGAAGAAAGAATAAAATATTTGGGGATTGACTTTTCAACTGAAAATAGAGAATTTTTTATCAACAATATTAAGGCAACTGGAGACCGAATAACAATGGATTTGAAAAGATGGAGTAAGTTGAAGCTGCCGATGATGGCAAGAGCAGCGATAATAAAAATGAACGTTCTCCCCAGAATGCTATATATTTTTAGAGCAGCACAACTTAAAATCACAAAATCCTTTTTTAAGCAATTTCAGATAGGATTGGGGAAATTTCTGTGGGAACCCAGAAAAACGAGAATATCCTATGAGAAACTGATGGCTCCTAAAACGAGGGGGGGTTGGATTTACCGGATTTTGAGATGTATTATACAGTGATTCAGGCCAATAGGATTTTAAGGGTGTCTTACGTGGATAGTGAAAATAGAAAATGGATACCCAAATGGGTACTGCTAAATTATAAACATATAAATGGGAAGGGAATTAATGTTAAAGCTGTACCATTTTTGAATATAAAAACATTGAGTAAATATGAGTTAATGGAGCACATCAAGGTATGGGCAATGGCGACTCAAACTTTGTTTGCCTCCTTGAACCTTTTAAAATATATGATGATGTTTCAACCATTTGATGGAAATCCTAATATAACTATTGGTAATCAACTGATAGACTTAAAGAAATATCCATTTATTAAGGAATTAACTGTAAGGGATTTATACCCCTTCCTAGGAGTAGCGGTACATGATATCTTAAAAGAGATGAATCTTCCCATCTCTTATTTAATTATAATGAGGCAGTTAAAAGATTTGGCCATAAATTATTTTACCAGTTCTGTAATTAAAAAAGAGGAACTAGTTATTTCAGGTCATCTGTGGGAAGCATTGCAACAAGATAGAAAATATATATCCTCAGCGTATAAAATGGCAAAAGAGAGAAAATATAATAATCATATTCTGTTATCGAAATACTGGAGAGAGAAATTGCCATCCCTAGACGACAGTAAAATAGTAGAGGCGTTTAACTTAACATTAAAATCCGTATCACTTCAAAAACTGATCTTTACTCAATTGATGATATTTAACAATGCATATTATACCCATTTAACACTTCATAAATTTGATTCAAAAAAGTCACCTAAATGTCCACAGTGTGTAGATCAGACAGCAGACCTGTTACACATGTTCTGGAGTTGCAAGTGCATTTATAAATTATGGAATTCTTTAAAGTTACAATTACAAAAAATGGGTTACCAAAACTCAACACTCTCCTGGGAATTTCTGATTCTACATATTCCACCGGAGAATTTGGACAAAACAAAAAAGATTGTAATTATGAATATTAGTTTACTAATGAAATTATATATAGCCACGAATTGGTTGAACCCAGCACAGGTGTCGTGGCAAAATTTCAGGCTGTTAGCGATTAAGCATATATTAGCGCACAAATTGTTAATTAGAAATAATAAGAAAAGTATAAACAGCATAAAAATTTGGGAACAAATCTTTAATATTATTTTGGCGTAGCGGTTCCTATCCACTTTCCGTCAGGACATTCTGTATGTGTACCAACACATTCTTGGAGTAGATAGAAAATGTAGAAATAATACAAATTATTGGCTTGAGTTGGTTTATAATTGTCTATTGTAGATGCTTTTATGTTTAATTTTTTGTGATTTTATTTTCCTGTACTTGGTTAAAATGATATTTATTCTTAATGTATTATAGGGAAATTTAAAATGGAACTAAAACATTGGAAGCAATATTGTACATAATGTAAATAGTGTGTGAAATGTATAATGGTTTTGCAAAACAATAAAAATGATTATTGAAAAAAAAAACACATTTAGCAAAATGCCATTATGAAAGTATTATTTAATGATAGTGAATCTTTTGTTAAAGTATCTTATGGTAAAGTGAAACAAAATGAAGTTTCTGGAAAAAATGCCCCATGTGTATTTACATAGAGCTTTTGTTTTTATAAGATGGTGGAAGTAGTTTAAAAGCATTAGCATTTTTTAAAATGTGAGATAATTTAAAAATTTGCTTCTAGAAAGGCCAGTAGCCTAATGGTTTATATCTACTATCACTTACAAGGAAGTAACACATGATGGAAATTGTATGATCCAGGGTGACTCCTATATGTACAAAGTTCAAAGTGTATCCCTCACATGCTGCTTCTGAGGTGGAAAGATTTATCAAATTATTAAAGCTCTGGCCAAACTTAGACAGCCATGTCAGGAAGCAGTGAGAACATAGATACTCACAACCTCTCAACACTGAAAGACCACCTCAGCATAAAGTATTTCTGTCTCCTGGCATAGTGTTAGGATACAAGGTGTGTGCTGCCTGTAAACCATTTTGTGTCTTGTAAACAGCATCTGCAAGACACAT
Organism: Protopterus annectens; assembly: GCF_019279795.1. Classification (NCBI taxonomy): domain Eukaryota; kingdom Metazoa; phylum Chordata; order Ceratodontiformes; family Protopteridae; genus Protopterus; species Protopterus annectens. The sequence continues at coordinate 1,677,507,707 of NC_056726.1, forward strand.
GATTGTGCATGTGCTAAAAAAGCTAAGGCATATGCGCATAATATTCTGTCTAACACAACCATTCTATGCAACCATCCTTCTCTTGGATGAAGATTGCACTTTACACTCTGTATCAGAAAGGATAGAAAAGATGACAATGGATTTCTTCAGCTGTAAGAAGACATAACAAAATGTAGCTACCAGAACAATCATCAAGAAGCATGTCAGTTATGAGACAGATCTTGTACAGTACTGGCCAGAGGTACTAGGCTCTATATAACAAAGTTTATAAAATAAAAACACTCAGGAAATGCACTATAAGTCTGGAAGCACTACACAATTAACAGCATACTTTATTTGGCCATACATTTTCCTTTTCACCTCACACAAGATTTATTTTTAAATGTTTTCTAAAAAATAAGGCTTCTGTGGATTGAAAGGAAAATGCACCACTAAACAAGGTACACTCTCAGCTCTGTACTGTTTTGGCAGTATAATTTCTGATTGGCAGAGTACAGTAAAGCATGTTTACAAGTGTAAACAAAAAATTACCTCACTCTGAACAGCTCACATTAGCTGAGAATAATTTTGAAGATTCTACTGCTGGGTTGAGGCCAGTGCTAAAAGCAATACAACTTCATTACTAAAATCATGGCATTTAAGCATTATTCTGGTTTTATTCTTTAACTGATGCATAACACATTTGTCTCTGTCCCCTTCTCAAGTACAATTGGAGCTGCAGTTCGAGGAGCTATTCAGGATGTTAGGATCAGGTCAAAAGTGGCACTTCCAATTGCATCTCCAATGTAACTATTACACACGATAAAAGGGAAGAAACAAGCTAAGGCTGAAATGGAAAAATGCACCGTTTTGACAGTACATTTTTCTGATTTCAACAAAAAACTGTTTTTCCTTCTCTGAGGCCAGATTGTTTGTAAGTATGAAAGGGATGGGGGTGCACCCCTGCACCAAGGCGTAAATCCACTACTGCTCATCTTCCATTTCCCTGATATTCGTAAGGCTGACTCAGTCTGAAGTTTCTATTTTTAGCTGATGAAGGCCCATCTCTTATTCCAGAAGGATTATAAGAAATTTTATCAAAGACCTGGCCACTGATAGGCCAACAGATTCAATCCATGATGCAAGCAACAATTTATTTACATTGATTATATAACTTTTTCTCTTTGTCAGATTTGTACTATGTATTAGATTGTTCTGAAAAAATCTGCATTGCTGTGACTGTTGTTTGATGGGGGGGCTTCTATTTAATTATTTGTTTGTTTGCCTTACAGACACAAGGTGCAAGGTTTAATTCTCACATAGGATAGTTGGTTAGGCTTAGCTTTGTACTAATCTATGAACCTATAAACCTATTTAGTTTCAGAGAGAAAATTTGTCCTGCATGTGTCATTAATTTTATTAAACATTTATTTAGTTTTGATGGTTGACTAAGATAGCAACCTGGAGCTAAACCCTTTTCAACCACTGCCCAAGCCATATGGCAAATCCAACATATGTACAAAAAGAACAGACTGCAGTAGAGAAAACAATGCATACATAAAACATGACGCAGTACATTAGTGAATGCAATGCACGTATGCAATTCACTTGATGGACAGAAGCAGGTATGTGCTTAGTGATATAATTATAAAAATATAACTTAGATGATGGTAATAACAACAACACACAGAAGTGCCATTTTAAGCGGCATCACAATAACCTGTAGGTAAGACAGGGCCAGAGTGACATCCTTGACAAGGAAGCAAAAACTTTGTTATTGAAGATTAAAGTGGGATTTAAGAGTGAGAAGGAAGAGATAAGAGGACAGGACGTAGTGGATATATACAACTATATGCAAAGAATTATAGTTGCTATGCAATGAGCAGGCTTGGTAAGGTTTGACTGACAGACATGTTGTGGCTATATCAGACAACGGCATGTGTCTATACATGTGTAACTAGATTATTGGCCTCTATTTTATGTATTCATTTTTGTATTTGTCATTTGTAAAAAAGGACACGAAAAGTGGTCAAAGGCAAAGTGCAGGTGTCTGTAAGTTATAATACAAATGCACTCACATCATGCAGACAAGTTCATTATTTATAATAGGAAGAATTATATACTTCTTAAAATATGCAAAGAATTATCAGGTTAACAGTAGCTGCAAACACTATATGCACATTTCAGAGTATAACAAACAAGGAAACTGAAAAGCTGATTGTTAGCATATGTTTACAGTTTGGGACAAGATAGTTACACAATTATAGCAAGTCTCAAACATTTGCTCACATTTGATCTCCATTGCCTCTGTTGTTTATTCTTGCTTATGGTACCAGTTTGGCACAGATGTTTGAAACAATGTGTTGCTAGACCTATGCTCTGTAATGGTCCTGGGTTTTACTTCCCTATCCTTCACTTGTCTACTATATTAATTTAAGCAAATCAGTTAGCCATATATTGCCCCTAGATTGTCCTTGAAAAGGGACGGTGTGTCTAGTGGGCTTACCTAAATAGCAGATGTTTTCTCCTGTTTCAGAATGGGATCTGTATAACTTGATATGTCATATCATTAATATCTCAGAGTCTCAGACCTTCAAATCGACCTGCAAAAAATATAGAATTAAGACATGTCACTAAAGTAAGAGGCTCAATTCACTTACCATGAGGCTGTTGAGTTTTACCATTTCTTGTGTAATTTCTATTAGCTTATGAGCTTTTTTATTCATAGGTTCATAGGTTCATAGGTTCATACTAGGCTATCTGCCCAAGGGCATTTATAAGCCTAGCCCATAGTTATTTGGCTTTCGCCACCCCTTTAGTTTGAATAAAACTATGCCTATTATTTTGCTGTGCCTCTGTCAAGCAGTGACACTGAAGTAATCCCTGGGGTATATCTGCGATCCCCCATCCATTGGTCAAGATTCCTCTTGAACAAGGCCAGCGAGGTGCTCTGCCTCACATGTACCGGGATTTTGTTCCACAGCATAGGGAGTCTCTGGGTGATGAATCTGTCCCTCCAGCATGTTCTATTAATAACCGTGTCAAGGTTTAAGTCTCCCGCCCTTGTGGTTCTGAGGGATCTAGATTTTTTGAGGTGAAGCATATTCATCAAATCAGGGTTTGACATGGCCTTATATGTCAGGCACAGGTCACCTCTGAGCAAGCGGTATGAGATTGAATAGAGCTGGAGTTCTTTCAGTCGGGCAGCATAAGACATATTTTTGAGACCCTTTATCCTTTTGGTGAGGAACTTTTGGGGCCTTTCCAGCTGCTGCAGGTGTCGGGTCAGATACATTCCGAATGGGGCATTGTACTCAATCATAGGTCTAATGAGTGATGAGTACAGGGGGACAATGACCTCCCTTGATCTAGATGTGAATCCCTTCATGATCAGGTGGGCAATGTAGAAGGTTTTCCTAACCACTTTAGCAGCATGAGTGTCAAGCGAAGGCTACTGTCAACCTGGGTCCCCAGATCCCTGATGACTTCTTCTGTGCTCAGTGGATTGCCACCTATATGGTAGCTAGGGGTAACCTTGTTTTTCCCGAAGGGTATGACTATGCATTTCTTGGCATTTAACTTTAGGCCATGGCTCTGGCACCAGTTATCCATTTCTGTGAGGCCCTTCTGAAGGATATCTGTGTCAGATGTGTTTTCGACTATGGCGCCCAGTTTGCAGTCATCTGCAAACTTTGTCAGCCATAACCCTCCTGTGTTTGCTTGTACTTCAGAAAAGTAGATGCCGAACAAGAGTGGACCCAGGACTGAGCCCTGTGGGACACCACTTGTGACAGGCTTTGAGTCTGACATGGCTCCAGCATGCTGTACATGTTGACTAAGATAATATATATATATATAGGTTCATAGGTTCATAGGTAGGTACTAGGCTCTCTGCCCGAAGGCATTTATAAACCTAGCCAGAATGTGTTGGTTTTTGCCGCCCCCTTAGATTAGTTCCCTGTGCCTCTGTCCAGCAGAGCCACTGCAATGATCCCCAAGGTAAACTTTATGTTTCCCATCCACTCATCAAGGTTTCTCTTTAAGAGTGTTAGTGAGGAGCTCTGCCTAATGTAGACTGGAATCTTGTTCCAAAGCATGGGAAGTCTCTGGAACAGGAATCTATCCCTTCAGCACATTCTATTTATTGTTGTGGTGAAGTTTAGATCCCTAGAGCGTGTGGCTCGAGTTGTTGTTGTTTTTTGTCTTTTCGGCTTTTCCCGGTAAGTGGTCGCCACAGCAGAACTCCACTCCGCTAATGATTGGCAGTCGATTTTTATGGTCCTGAGTTGCCAGCCCGACACCCAACCTTCAGTGAAGGCATGCCCATTCTGGCATGTCTTTTGAAGGCCACTCAACCTCGGGGAGGGCATGCAGACTCCACACAGAAGGCACTACAGCCGTGAATTGAACAGGAGAACCTCTTGCTGCGAGGTAACAATGCTACCGCTGTACCACGTGTGGCTCGAGTGGATATGGTTTTCTTTAGGTGGAGCATGTCCATAAATTCTGGGTTGGACATGGCCTTGTATGTCAGGCAGAGATCACCTCTGAGTAGGTGGTATGCAACCAAGTACAGCTGGAGTTTCTTTAGTCGAGCTGCATAGGGCATCTGTTTGAGGCCAGTGATCCTCTTGGTAAGGTACTTCTGTGGTCTTTCCAGCTGTTGCAGGTGTCTTGTAAGGTACATCCCAAATGGGGTGTTGTACTCTATGATTGGTCTGATGAGTGATGAGTAGAGGGGCACAATGACCTCTTTTGATCTGGATGTGAACCCTTTTGTGATTATGTGGGCCACATAGAAGGATTTTCTAACCACTTTGGCAATGTGATTATCAAAGGAGAGATTACTATCTACTTGGGTCCCCAGATCCCTTATTATGTCTTCCATATTTAGGGAACTACCACCTATATGGTAGTTTCTGAGTACTTTGTTTTTTTCCAAAAGGGATGACTATGCACTTTTTGGCATTTAGCTTTTGGCCATGATTTTGACACCAGGTATCCGTCTCAGTGAGACCCTTTTGGAGGATGTCTGTGCCAGCTGGAGAGTCAATTATAGCGCCTAGTTTGCAGTCATCTGCGAACTTGGTCAGCCATAGTCTTCTTGTGCTTGCCTGTACCTCTGAGAAGTATATGCTAAACAGGAGGGGTCCTAGGACTGAGCCCTGGGGAACACCACTTGTAACCGGTTTAGAGATGGACCTAGCTCCCACAACTCTCACCATGTGGGTTCTGTCCATGAGTCATTTGGCAACCCATCTTGTGACATAGGTGTTTATGTTCAGGCTGGTGAGCCTGTCTATAATACCAGAATGGGGAATGGTGTCGAAGGCCTTTGCGAGGTCTAGGTAAGGTGTGTGCACCACCTTTCCCTCATCTATAGCCTTGGTAACTGTCTCAAAGAATTCCATCAGGTTTAGGAGGCATGATCTGCCCTTAACAAAGCCGAACTGGGTAGGGTCCAGTGTTTGGAGGTTCCCAATTTCTCTTTTAATGAGTTCCATGATGATGCACTCCATAGCCTTGCAGACCAAGCTAGTCAGGTTTATAGGGCGATAGTTCCCAGGGTCTGTTGTGGCTCCACCTTTGTGGAGTGGAATAACCCTTGCTGTGTGCCACTCTATGGGTACATAGCCTGTGGAGAGGTTTGAACAGTGTGTTTCGGTGAGGGGTTAGTTCATCTTTGAGCTCATGTAGGACGCAGCCTGGGACACTGTCTGGTCCCACTGATGCTGTGTTTTTGGCTTTGGAGAGGGCTGTTTTAACCTGAATGTCTGTGATTTCAGGGGCCCTACATTCTTCTGGTATGGTTATTGGCCCTTTTGGGGTGAGAGGGGGTGAAGTTTGCACTGAACCTATCTGCCAGGATGTTGGTGATATTGGTTGGTTCAGTGTATTTTGTGTCATTCTGTACTAACTCCGAGCTGATCTGAGCAATGCCACTTAGATTCTTGACATAGCTAAAGAATGCCTTGTGGTTATGTTTGGAGTCCTTAGCAATTTTTCTTTCGAAGCTAGCCTTAGATGATTTTATGAGGTATCATAGTTTCTTGCTGATACTGATCAGGGATGTCTTCCCTTCTTGGGATTTTACTCTTTTCTGTACTAGTTTCCTCCTTCTGTTGTATAGCTTGTTTGTGGCAGTGGTCCACCAGACTGGTTTCCTTTTCGTGGAAGAGTGAGTCTTGGTTTTGCTTGGGATAACATGATCCATGCATTCTTGTAGGTGCCCGTAGAATGCATTAGTAAAGGATTTTGCAGCTTGGACAGCGTTATCCTTTAGCATGGGAGCTTTGAAACTTTCCACCTCGGTCTTAAGTAATGTGAAGTTTGCTTTTGAAAATTGTTTCACGGTGGTTTCCTTGACCAGGGGTAGGGTCGGAATGTGGATATCCAGAGTGATTTGTTTATGGTAAGATCTAACCAGCGAGGGGTTGACCTCCAGTGTGGAACACCAGTCACCCATGCTGGTGATGACCAGGTCCAATATGTTGTCACCTCTGGTGGGAGTATTAACCAGTTGATCCAGGGCATTTGAGTTTATAAATTCTAGGAAATGTTGGGCAAGGGAGTTAGTACTTGAGTAGTTCCCCCAGTTTATGTTTGGGTAATTGAAATCACCCTATATTAGGGTGTTTGGTAGGACCTTTATGTTTTGCAGTGTTTCCAGAAATGGGGAATGAGGGTCCTGGGACATGGTGGGTGATCTGTAGCAAGCTACAATTTGAATTGCAGTTTTGCCTGTTGTTAGTTGCACGTGGATGACCTCTGAAGCATTGTGCTGTGCCACTAACCTGGAGGTGTGCATATCCTTGATGAATATGGATACGCCCCAGCCTTTTGTATTTCGGTCCAGATTCTGTGGCCAAAATGTATGGTATGAGCTGTAGCCTGGTAGTGCTGGGGTGCTCTCTGGAACCTTAAACCAGGTTTCTGTTACTGCACATATATTGATTTTCTCCATGCTGAGGAGTGCCTCGAGTGCATGCATTTTGAGGTTTAGACTTCTGGCATTGAGTAGCATTGCCCTCAGTTTTTTGTTACTTGTGCTATTTACAGTGGTGGGTTTGTCTTTTGAGCCTTGCCTAACAAAAGCACTATGGGGGTGGTAAGAGCCTTGGCCAGTATTTGAAAGTCTAAGGGTGACAGGTGCAAGCTGTCTCTAGCGAAGCAGCATGGCTTGTCGAGCATGTCATCCCAGGTGGACAGACACTGGATCCCCTTCGAATGACACCAGAAACTTAGCCAATTGTTGAAATTGATAATTTTTTCTTTATACCATGGTATCATTCTTGGTGAGGGCAGGATGCTACTCAGGGTCAGGGTCAGACTGGCCTGGGCTACATGATCAGAGAGCTCTTCCATGTCTCTTTTCATGTAGTCCAGGGAGGTACGGCTCAGGTCATTCACACCAACATGGACAATGACAGAGTCGTATTTGTACTTGTTCTGGAGTGACCTGAGTGCTTGTGTTATGTGGCAGATCCTGGCGCCCAACAGGCAGCTAACAGTAACCTTCTCCTTGTTCAGCCTAGTGAATGGGACACCCATGTGCTTGATTATAGTCACCTATTACTAGTGTGTTAGGTATGTTATTTTGCCTTAAGGGCTGTGATTGGGTGGCACACTGGTTTTGTGAAGTATGTGTTTCATGGTTTGTGTTGCTAGGTGGAGGTTGCTTGGATGTCTGCTTTGGAGGTCTCTGTTGCTTTCACAGACTTTTATTTGGAGCCTCCAAGTATGTTTTTGTGTATTTATGTGTGTTTTTTGCTGGTGCTGGTTTAATGGGTCTATGTGAGACTGGTGGTGTGATGTCAGTATTTCCCTTCTCCTCTTGACTGTCTGATCCAGTCTTGGGTTGAGAGAGCTTAGCCTCCAGTTTGGCTGTATAATTGCATCTCTCGCATGTATTAGTGTCTGATGGTAGGAGGATAGGGCTGTCTGTGTACATGAGGCAGTTGTAACATTGCGTCAAAATGCCCCGATTCACCAGTTGGACTGGAGAGTACACCTGAAACTGCCCTTTGGACATGCCTGGATAGGTACAGTGAACTGATTTACTGACTGGCTGATAAGGTCGAATAGAGAGCCTTGTCCTTGTGTACAGTATAGGGGGGTCCAGTGCTTGGGTTTATAAGTGCTTGCTATGAGCTTTGAGCAAGTGCCAGGCTAAGAAATTAATGGTTTGAGTGCTTAAGTTGAAAATGTGTATAGTTCCAAGGGAAAAATTGAAGAGGAGACTTTGTGGAGCCGGGAATAGTTATACCCTAGCTAACCATTGCTGTCCAGTGTACAAAACTGGGCAAATGGTATTTTTATAGCATGGAAATGAAAGAGATAGAACTTAGCCCAAAATGGCCAATAAACTACTAATGCCTGGGCTGATACCACTCCTGCAGGGACAGATAGGCTGCTCAAAGCTCTCCTCTCTCATAGGTGAACAGAGAAACTTCCTTCTATCCAAGTAAGGTATGGGCAAACACAGAGACTTGTAACACAGCACTGAATTCAGCACTAACCTGAAAAACTGGACTATACTAGCTTAGAAAGGCAGGAAACAAGTTTTTTTTCAGAAAATAAAGCGGATACAATCAAAAAAACACTTTAAATGCACAGAAAATTATAATTATTGTTATATATCTCAGATCAGAGTTGTAGTCAATGCCCCTAGTAATAAAGTAGGAAGAAACACGAATACAGTAAAAGCAGAGTAACCAGAAAAAAAAGTTCAAAACTGAGCCCTGTTCCAGCAGTCTTCAATCAGACATGTTCTAACTGCACACTCCTGCCGCTAGGGTGCAGGGGAACCTTCTCCAAAAAAAAGACAGCCTGGATTAGTGCTCAAGATATACAAACAAAGCTAGATTCAGCAGGCCTGAATCTGGTCTATGCTACAGCAACAAGGTGCACCAATTTCAGAAAGAAACAGTTCAAATAAGCAGGCACAATAAGCCTGTGATCAGAAATTTGCAGCTCAGAAGGGCAGAATCCAGCCTTTCCTCCCACAAGAGTGCAGACCACAACCCTTCTTAATGTAGAATAACTGGCCTGAAGCCCAAGTGCTTAAACCAGAACTAAATACACTTTTAGAATAGCCGACACTGAATCTTCAATCAGCAATTCCCAGCTTAGAAGGATGTAAGCTATCTGTCCTGCCACAACAGTGCAGACCACAAACCTTCTTAATGTAAAACAACTAGTACGAAGCCCAAGTGCTTAAACCAAAGATTTAGAATAGCAGTTACAATTTAATCAGGCTACCACCAAGCAGCAAAAAATGCAGCACAATAAATAAAATTGAGTACGTTTAAGAAGAGGCAAAAGCAAAATAAAGTAGGAGGAAACACAAATACAGTAAAAGCAGATGAATAAAGTGCTTTTTTTTTTTTTTAGTAAATTGCAAGGAGAGAGGAATGAAGAACCTAAGTGGGTTGGCCTTCTCAAATCTTCTCTCTGTATTAAATAGAGTGAACACTAGACTCAGAATATGATCTCACTGTACTCGGTTAAGTGAGCAAATGAGATGGACCCAGGAGGAGTGTTCAAATACAGACTTACAGAAGGGGCAGGCAATCCCAGAGCCACCAACACTAACACCAACACCAAGACAAGAACAGGGATGCTGGGTGAGGAGCTAACTGTAGAGAGGCACATAGCATACTATTCAGTGAAACAATTAGGTAACAGAAAAAATAAAATACAGTACTTTTAAAACTGCAAGTTTGCACTTAACAGAATAATAAAACACAGCACTGCAAGTTTGCACTTAACTTCAGCTTCTAATGCAGGTGAATGTAGCCAACCAAGTCACTAAGAAATTGAGCATAAAATGAATTCTCAAACTTTGTGGCTAGCACTTAAAGTACAGAGGACACCCTCTAGGCTAACAGTTAAATATCACATAACAAAGAAGTGAGAAGACCACAACCCCTTCTTACAGCACACTATTCAGTGAAACAATTAAGTAACAGAAAAAATAAATTACAGTACTTTTAAAACTGCAAGTTTGCACTTAACAGAAGAATGAAACACAGTACTGCAAGTTTGCACTTAACTTCAGCTTCTAATGCAGGTGATTGTAGCCAACCAAGTCACTCAGAAATTGAGCATAAAATTAATTCTCAAACTTTGTGGCTAGCATTTAAAGTACAGAGAAAACCCTCTAGGCTAACAGTTAAATATCAGATAACAAAGAAGTGAGAAGACCACAACCCCCTCTTACAGCACACTATTCAGTGAAACAATTAGGTAACAGAAAAAATAAAATACAGTACTTTTAAAACTGCAAGTTTGCACTTAACAGAAGAATAAAATGCAGTACTGCAAGTTTGCACTTAACTTCAGCTTCTAATGCAGGTGATTGTAAACAACCAATTCACTCAGAAATTGAGCATAAAATGAATGCTATAAAGTTTTATTTGATTTATTGATTATCTAGTCTTCTATCACTTTGTTTCTTTCATGTTATTTTTCATCATCTTTTCTATTTTGCATTCTAAAATGAGACTTCACAAGCTCTGCCTGTTTTCTTCAGTGTTTAGTAAATGCTCATCTCTTCTTGCATTTATAAAAGAAGTGGCCCCATGGTTCCACATTTGCTAGAAAATGCTAGAGCTGGCAGATAATAAGATAGATAGTTTGAGTCACTTGTGCCTCTTCCCATACTACCACATTCCAGAAATAAAACATCTTACTGGAGCAGTTTCTTTTTATTATTTGTGCCTCTGTGATCAGAGCTTAATTAGCAGCCCCATAGTCAGATCCCCATCAGGTATGGGTGGGATAGACTGACCAGTGCCAGCTATCCCACATGAGGGGATCCATTCTCTGCACTGTTGCTCCATAGTGGAGCTGAGATGCACATTTGGCATCTTTTAAGATTATCATTTGTAATACATATCAGAATTTTCAGTCAGAAAAGCACTACTAACCTGTTGTAAGACTATACACATGTAACAAACAACTTCTGAAAGCTCCATGGGAAGAAGTCAGTTAAACCAAAATTTCAAGTAAGAAAAAAAGGGAAAGATAATTCCACAATTTATGTAATACAAAGCAGTATGGGAATCCCATTCCAATTTCACATGAATTAATTTAGATTGATACAGCCTGCCCTGAAGCACTGTTACATGGTACCAAATGGTCTACCAATACAATATGCAAAATGGATATGGTAAACATGCTGTTTTGTGTTCAAGATGTTTGATAAAAGAGCCTTGTACCAAACAATCACCAGGCTGAGAGTAAAACCAAATGATAACAGGAAAACTCAGGAGGCAAGATTAGTTCAAAGACCTGCTCTAAATGTAAAATAGAAAAGCAACGTGGTTTTAACAAAAAATCTAGAGTTAGAAACCTGTGACACTTATGTGTTCTCTTTTATTTACTCCCATGATTTCTTTCCATGTTGTGTGCTAATCAGAACAGCCACTTGAATGTTCATTCTACTGTGACTTCAGAATGCATTTGATGATTCCCCATTTGCTATACATCAGTATTTTGCTTTTGGCATGACAATACATTAGTCAAAGTTAGTATTAGGATATCATGATGGCAGTGTAAGGTTATGATGCATTTTTTTTTACTATATACTGCACTGTACCTCCTGGAAAGCACCTCATAAGGAGTGGGAGGTAGGAATAATTGTTAAAGTGATTACCTTACAGACAAAAGGTACAGCATTTGATTCTCACATCGAGTAACTGGCCATACTTAAAATGGCCCACAAGGGCAGTTAGCCTAGTACTAACCTATGAACCTATAAGGATAAATATTACCTAGTGAAGCAAAGCAAATGAAATGTTTTAGTTACGAAAGTTCTTGATAAGGGTAGAAATTCTGTTCATTCTAGCATAAGGATAAAATGCATTTATTATTCATTTCTGTATACTCTAGTTCTCTACATACTGGGCAGTCAGGTACATTTCTAACAAAGTAAAATTCTGTAGTTACCAGCTTGGTGTTAAGTATATTGACATTTATATTGTCAAGTTAAGTATACATTAATAAAATGCTGTAACTCATGCTAAAGAGGGCACACAGAAAACTATTACCAAGCATAAACACTCCTTAATAGATGTCATATGGTTGTCATCTCAGGTCATAGTCCACAAGCTTGAAAACTGAAATGTTACTACATTTTCTTATAAAATGGTTAGCTTTTTGTCACATTGCTAAAAGAGATGCACAATCAGTTTTCTTAGGTGCCTTCATTACGGGGTTTGATTTAGTTCATTGCTTGGGGGCAAAAATTATTTGGCAGCTATCCATACATAGATGAGAAAGGATCACAGCTCATTTGTACGACTTGTGCCTTACAGCAGCACAGCTGAGGTCGTGATGACTGTCTGCACAGAGGTTTGCATGTACTCTTCATATCTGCCTGGGGTGCCTCCAGGTCATTTTCATATTTCTTACCTCCTAAAACTTGTTGGCTGCTACATTTATATGTATATGTGGTACATGCAGCATGGTGACTACTCTCCAATGTATGGAAAATGAGAAACCAGTTAAGTGCTTCTATAGCACAAGGTCCAATATTAACAAATGTTAAGCACCACCTGTTTCATCTTTAAGATCTGTTATCCCACTAGGCAGTCATAAATCTGCCAGTACCGACCAGCAAATGACAGGAGCAGAATAAAAATCAAATTTGTCTCTGCCTGCTGTCTGTGCCAGTAATGTGTGCTTGACTTTGTGTAACATAAGAAAGTATGGCATTGACTTTCTGACAGTGTCTTTTAAGTGCTTTATCTCTTTGAAAACTGGCAAAACACGTAATTTTGTTTTTGTAACTAGTAGAACATGAAGTAGATAAAGCTCCATGTACTACAACAAATTATGATCAGATCTCTGATAATAATCCTTTCTTATGTGGTCTTGACACAGAAGTCAAGACTTATCTCTTCAGTTTCTCTCTTGAGGTGAATTTCTTGGCATCCATTTCTTGAACGCGTAATAAGCAGGTTACAATTGGTAACCTGCTCATAATCCTGAATATGACACTTTTAATCTTCCCATTGTGGCCCAGTTCATGGCTAAAATAGTTGAAAAGGCCACATTCACAAACCCAGATGACAAGCAATAGAGTTGAGGAGGTCAAGGAAGGGGAATTAATCTCCAGATGATGAGGAGGAGTAAGTTGGCAAAATTGGGCAACGAGAGGTGAATATCAGAATTTTTCAGTTTGTCATTTGAATTGTTTCCAAACTGTGAGTATTAAATAAGGGCCTTTCAATTAATTCCAGCCTCTAGCTCAAGAGTTAGTGGATATTTTAACCAACCTTCAGTTGTTTTTCACAATTTGGATTTAAAACTTATTTTTTCTAATGCTGAATACAAACAAAATTGCAATAAATCAAGTGCTTTCATGCCCATAGATCACCCAATATCCAAGACATTTTTGCATTTGTGTAAAGGTGATATATATGCCATGTTTCTGCTAGCTTAAAAATAACTTTCTATAATTTAATATAGCCTGATGTTGTAGCATTGTATGAATCAAAATCTAGTGTGAATATTGAGATTAAACAGGTTGATAAGGTCAGTGGCATCATCAGTGTAAATAAAAGTGATTATTTGTGTCCGATGTTTGATATGTTACAGGATGCTAATATGTACATGCCAGTATACACAAAACTAAGAAAAAACAGTCTTTTGCACCAAAGTCCTCTGTACGTAGCAAATCCACGAATATCCAAAAACAAGCAAACAGAGGACAACCACGTCAATAAAAATACCATAAAACTTTATTTCCACAGATGAGTGGAAGTTATGAAGTCTGAGTGAAATAGTCTTATATCTGAGATTAACATGCAAATATATGACATGCATATGACTGCAATTGTAGATTTTGACATTTATTTTTTCTGCATTGAAGAAACAACTATACCTATTATTTATAGCATACCCAAGATACATAAAGATGGATCTACTTTACATGGTCGACATTTCAGAAAGCTGAAGACGATATGGCCGAGACCATATGATTGACTTTTGAAATGCCGATCATGTAAAAACAAAAAAAAAAACCCACAACAATCACTTACCTTCACATTGCTAGCAGGGATGGCAAGTCCCCCTGCACCTCCATGGGGGGGCTATGCCCCCCACACTTCCCGGAACTTAAATATACCAACTCTGAGATTGCACTACAGTGCAGAAGATGGAAATATTTCTATTCTGCACTGTATGGAGATGCCAGTTCCGCATGGTCGACATTTCAAAAGTCAGTCATATTGTCTCGGCCATATGGTCTTTGGCTTTCTGAAATGTTGACAATGTGAAGGGGACCCATAAAGACATATGTCCAAGATACATAAATATATTTCTAACCCATACCTAAGACCAATAGTGTATTCAAGAGGGTTTAGTCACAGAACCATTATCTTAATTTGAGAGTTAATACTGTTGGTCTGTTTTGACTGGTGCAAAGCAGTTTTTAAAGAACTTTTATGAATGGTCTTTACTGAACAATGTTAAGGATATTTTGTCAGTGCCTTTGGATGTTAGATCTTTGGTTATTCACAATTGCTGAAGGCATAAACAAAGTGTGTGCAGTTTTCTTGCTATCTAGTACACTAGTAAATTATAACATTAATTTAATATGACCGGAGCTGGTTTTCATTCTGGAAAATAATGTATTTATGTTTGAAAAAATACATCTGCAGAAAACTGGCATAGTTTTGGTCACTCCTTGGGCAAATAGCTCTGTGAAATCTGTTCTAGCTTAATGAGAGAATGAATATATTTTATCTCAACATGAAGACAGACCACATATTCCTCACTGTTCTAGATTTGTGAATGATGTTTTCTTTATGTGACAGGGCACTATTGAATTCTAACATAGTTCTGTACATGTACTTAAAAATACTACAAACTATTTATCATATGATATGAATACTTTGATACTATGCTTAGGTTTTTAGATGTAGAAATTGGAAAATTATCATACGGGGAAAAGACACACTTCACTACGTACAAAAACATGTAAAAATAATACTTATTTACAAAGTGTGTTATGCAACAATCTCATGTGTATGTATATAGATATAGTAAAATAACAGATGGTAAGAGCATGCCACCTCACCAGACATGACAATGTTGCAGAGGAAAAAATAGATACTATAATTAATGACTTTACAATACTAGGACATGATATATATTATTACAAAAAGTCAGCAATGAGGTTAGATTATTTAGGTCACCTTATGCTGCTCCAGGTTTTATGCAGCATAGTACAATAAATATAGACATCAAACAAAACAGTTTGAGAGTACCATTAACCTTCTCTAATAATGTTAATTGTATTTGCAATATAATTAAAAAAACATTTATTTATTTTGACTGTGAATAAAGATACAGCTAAAATTACAAGTGCAGCTCCTAAGTTTTTTTTTAAGAATAATATGAAATTGAAAAGACAACTGTGATATATAACACTAAAAAAGCATTTTTAAAATGTATGTTCCTTATAGAAACTGCAGTGTTTTCATCTATGTTAATTCTGAAGTTAGTTTTAAGCATCCTTTTTTACCAGTGTATTCTATTGAGATTTATATGCAGATTGTGCTACTAGGTAAATCATTTATTTAGTGACTTGTGGACAGTGTTATGTCATTTGTATTGATAAAACCAACAGGACATTCAAAAAGAGAATTACTGAGCATATTTATGCCATCAAAAAATTAAATAGAAATAATGACTTGGCAAAACCGGTCTATATTATTTTGTAGAATGGCTATTTAGCAAATAGTCATTCATTGAAAACCTACTTAATGAAGCCTCTCTTTATCAAACGGCAAATTTTTAACTAGGTCAAACCAGAGATTGGCCACCATCTGCAATTTGCCTTTTTCCCCACTGTAGTGCGATCTCAGAGTTGGCATATTTAGTTAGGAGGGTGGGGGTGCAGCCCCCCATTTTGGCAGGGTTTAATTTTTTTTTTTTTTTTTTTGGTCACTCCGTTGGCCAACCACTTGTTTGCCCTACTTAAAATTTGCCATTTGATGAAGAGCAGCTTCACTAAATAAGTGTCCAACAATGGCTATTCACTGAATAGCCATTTGATGAAGTGATATAGACACAGCAAAACATATTATAAAAAGAGTCTACAACACACTTTTACTTTTAAAGCTTTGCAATTGATTACTGTTTCAAATAGGTTGCACCGAGGAATGTGAGTATAGATGAATTTCGGAGCTACATTTATCTTTTAGCCCTGGACTCAATGATCCTTATTTTTTTAAACCTGTTCAGGAAAAACAATTATTAAGGAAATAATAATGAAGCTGTAGTTTGTATGATAATATTTTTTAATACTGTCCTTTACTGTTTAATTATTTATTGCTGACATTCTGGGTGTGCAATTCATTGCGATTTAAACACTCTAATATGTGGAAGTTTTTAAAAAAATGGCAAAATATCTAGATGGCATAGCACTTGCTGAATTAATATTATTAAAGGATATCTTCCAGGTGGTTCCTTGTTTGTCATTTGGATTGTATTCTGCTTGATTTGCACAAACCAACATGTATTTGGTATTCCATTCCATTATACCTGTCTCAATCACATTTTTTCAGCATTGTACTAATTCACCAACCCACATTGGGAAATTAACATGAACAGTAAGAATTTTTTGTGAATCCTAAGGATTATCTTTCTAATCAGTTATTCAAAATTTTCATAAATATGGAATGCATCACAATGAGGGAAATAAGACAAAAAGAAAGAGAAAGAGGTTAAAAATAGAAAATATTGAATATCTTCATATATTTTCAGTCACATTCTTGATATCATAAATGGCTACTTATCAAAGTGATTGTCAATCATGGTATATCTTTGCTGTGATAGCATATAAAATGATGATATTGATATGAGTTGTATTGAATATTCAACATAGTATTTACCTCCTACATTTCAAGTCATGTATGAATAATCCTAAAGTTCTGTAATCATGAAAGATGTCAATAGACAATTTATTCTCTGCTAATATTATTATTATTTAATTCTTCACATTAAATACAAAATTTGTAGACTAGTAGGTAGTCTTACTGATATGTAGATATTGATAGCATTTATGTATTTAAAAAGAAGAGGAGTATAAACTAGACAAGGAAAAAAGAAAAAAATGAGAAGATAATGGCAAGGATTCATGAAGCCTCCGTGTAAGAGTTATAACTCTTACACGGAGGCTGCAGTTAAACAGAGTGATGTCAGCATGCTTTGCATATTCATGAGAGCATGCTGAATCACACCTAAGTCTAACACGATCCGTGTAAGACAGTAGGGGGCGTGTCCATAGGCCGAGCCCTGCAAGCGGACACACCCCCAGAAGTGTAAAAGTGCCCAAAGTAAACACCCACAACAGAGTCCACGGAAATGTGAATAAACACAACACAACACATGCCCCCACAGACTATGAACATAAAATATATAAATGAACATGTTATATATTTTTTTTAAATTGTAAAGATGTTTAACCGTGAGTGCGCTCGTTTGCGCGGGCGTGCCTGTAGCGCAGCTACAGTTAGCAGTCAGTGGGAAAGCATATAAGAACTAAATATGCAAAATTAGCCAGGAAGCAATAGCGTAGTGGTAGAGATGTTGACTGAAAAGCAGGCATTTATGGTTTGAGCCCCCACAACACCAATTTTTTTTTTTTGCAAAATAAGCAGGAAACAAGTCCCTGACAAATATGTACACATAAAACCACAATTTATGTAAAATGTAATGAAATAGCCCATTTATATTGAAGAAATGTGAGGTAACAAAAGAATAAAAAATGGCAGATGTGCTCATAGCTGAGCTACAGTTTAACAGAGTGAGTGCATCTGCCCGTAGATGAGCAGTGGTTTAACTGGTGCAAAATGAGTGCCCGTAGCTGAGCAGTGGTCTAACACGCTAAATCTATGTACCCCTAACTGAGCTTAGCGTAATATGTATGCCAATAGCCAAATGAGGCTTAAAGCAGCGTATCCCATTTGTGCGGAGCTGCACACCGCGCAAACAAGCTAACCGACGGGCAACGTTGAGCAAGCCGTATCAAAACTGCCTTTACACAGACACACCCATCAGCATGTCTAGACAGTCATGAAAAATAAAAAGCAGTGGCGAGGTTCGAACCCAGAATACTATACACCATAGTCAAGGTACAGAACCACTAAGCGATGACAGCAGTACCTAGAAATGCAATAATAGCTAATATATAGGAATGAATACAAACTGGAGCATGACAATGCAGGTTTACTGAAGTTGATACAATTCCAAAATGGCCAATCACAGATATGTGCGGGAAAAACAGACTATATAAGCCCCATAGGCGGGAATACACAGCATAAACGATTGTAGAACTGAACTGCAGGCAGAATGACAGGAGTAGGAGAGGGTAGTTGCTTTTGAGCACAGAGGTGGGGTGTTGAGGAGTCCAGGTACATGGTCTGGCTCCTAGTCCATAATCATGAGGCCCAACACATGCAGGGCCAGGTCCTCTGGGGAGCATACAGGGCCGAGGCGTGGGACCGGTTGTCTCATGATCTCACCAGTGCCACAGGGATTCCAAGGACTGGTGAGCAGGTCCGTCACCACCATGCGGACCTGAGGAGACGCAAGCAGGACCAACTGAACCTTTGGATCCAGGAGGCCCGGCAAACACCCAACGCCCCACTACTGAGTAAGTAACATTTAATTATGTATGTAAGAAATTAAACTAGCTGATATTATGGAGATGTGCATTCCAATATTACTTCATTTATATTACAGCTGCAGGTGTCCGTTCTGCGAACCGCAGAGCCTATGGCGATAGGCTGATGCGGTTGCGCCACCAGGCAGGTCAGTAATCCACTACCAGTAACTGTAAAGAAATATAAAAGTATGACAGTCAGCAAAAGAGTGCAGTGTAGTCAGTAAGGAATAAAATCTGCAAGTAACAGTGTGAAAGTGTATGCAAGTATTGCTTGATTACAAAAGTGTGCTTCAGCCTGTAAGTTAAACCGAAAAATTAAACTGTCTGACATATTCTAAAATAAAAATGCCCTACCTGTAAGAAAATAGTACACAACCTGCAGCAGGCTGAAAAGTATAGCTGCAGAAGATGATGAAATCACATGTGTGAAATATATCCCTGTGGAAATACTGAAACATGACAGAAGTGAGACTGCTGGAAAGGATTGTAATAACTACAGGTAAAACATGTCAATAAAGCCTAGAAGTAAGTACCATCCTGAATAGTAAAATGAAAGCAAGTGAGAGAGTGTGAGAAAGTGTCATGAATCCAGCACTACAGTAGTAACAACCCCTGAATAAAGTATACTGCAGTCAAGACAGAATGAAATGCATGTGAGATTCAAAACCAAACAGCGAAATCTGTTCAAAGTGTTGCTGCATCTGGAATGTGTATCCCAAAATCTGGATATGTTGCTCTCAGTCTGCAATATGCAGATAGGATGATTGTCTGATATACCAAACATCCACACTTGTCTACAGCTATATAAAGCAAATGTAGCAGGATGATGTAGCTGAACAAAGCTAGATATGAATGTGTATGAAGAACCATAAAATGTATATTGATGTTGCAGTAACAGTCCTATCACCAAGTTGAAATAGTTATCATATAGAAAACTGTAGTTAGAACAGTAGTGTGTATATAACTGTAGCTATTAGAAATGTACAGCATATGTATTGTTATTCGAAGGTGTTAATATTACTTTCTTTACCCCACCCTATAACCACATATAACCCATTCCACGTGAAAATGGTATGTGCAATCACAATTAACACCCCTGGATGTTTGTCCTGTTGGGTCATATATATTTGCATGTCCGTTGATGCATCTGCCCTGTTCATACATCCACACCTGATGGCCTGTTGCCATCAATTAACCCTGCATGTTGTTGGACTGTGTATTTCTGTTCAAATTATGCATGTGTTATGCACGCTGTTCAATGGTGTGAATATCTGGGTGTTTGGTTAATGGGAATACTAATGCATGCTGTTACAACTAATTGTGAATGGTATTATATGTCACTAACCCAAACTGTCATGACATAATGCAAAACATAGGACGACAGGGAAGGCGGGTTCCAGCGGACCCACCTCTCCCACCTCAGCTGGCGAGTGCACCTGGCACTAGTGCCGAGTCCGGACCCTCCTCCGGTGGCCCTGTGCCACTTGTGGGTGGAAGCGCTGCAGGGGATGGGGCTCAACCCCCCTCTGCAAGTGAGGCTGGAGGAGAACCACCACTCAACCTCAGTAGCGTCCGGACTGTGGTGCGTAGGGAGATTCGGGACTCTGTTCTCGAGCCCCTACGCCAGCTCAAGGCATGGGTGGTGCAACTAACAGGCATGCCTGTTGCCCCGCCTACACAGCCCCCAGCAGAGCCCCATCCTGGGCAGTGAAGGAACAGTGGCAACTGCCTATGGGTGGGGATATCAGTTCCACTGTTGCCATCTGTGGGCTCATGGGCTCTGGATATCCAAACCTCCGTCCCCGTCAATTGTGTAACCCCCCCACAGGTGTCATACACCGCCCCTGTATGCGTCTTGCTTGTCTTGTCTGTTTACCTACCCAACCTACCTCCCCAGCTGTACCGACTTCCTTCACCTGACATACCACTCTCACCTGAAAAAAAAAAAAAAGGGCACTCTGTACCCACAAAAATTATGCCCCATACATAGCTGCCCATTCCGCACACATGTCTGCTGGACATGGAACCTATCAATTACAATTGGCTGTACAACAAGTATTATTGTTGTCCTGACACCTCTCTCAGGGGTGGAAGGTTTCAAATGTCACACCAAATTACATACATATGCACAGCTGTTGCTGATGAAGAAATGGGCAGCTATGGGCCTTACCTACATCCCTCCTGCACATCCCAAGCTTGTTTCCCTACTGTCTTACCCTCTTTGTGACCCCTTTTTCACCACTTTCCTGTCTCCCCATTTTCTTTTCTTTCAAAGAAAATAGCGTGGGTGTGCGCAAGAGTAAGCACGTTTAAGCGGTTGTAAGTGGGTGTGCGTTTGTGTGCGTGGAGCTAAACGCCAGTGCGCATGCGTGAGCTCCGCGCAAACCAGCGCTTACCCGGTTACAACTGCTTAAAAGTGCCTTAGTCACTTTGATTGACAGGTCTTGTAGTCAGTTCAGAAGCAAAATAAAATCCCACTGACAGTCCCAAACCCAGGACCTTGGAAACAGTAGTCTGCATGACTTACCACCAAGCCATGACTCTTACACAAGAACATTGTGCTAAAATAAATATATCATGTAATAGTAGTAATGAATGTAAAGGGAATATAGATGTGTAGTACACAAAGCATGCCATTTAGAATTACTATCAAAACTAGTGGATTTCCATAATAGTAGTGTGTGAACAGAAACAGCCATGCTAGTTGGTAGCTAGTAGGTAATAATGTCACTATAGCACCTTGCAAGCCACACACATACTCACAGCAGGATAATCACTGCCCATACCCCACAACCTCTTACAGGAACACATCTGGACCAAGTAATAAAATATGTGGAGCAAAGGCCCAAAACCAGGGACACATTACAAATAATGTTACAACAAACGCAGACAGTTCAGAGAGTAACAGGGTCTGCATTTTGTGGGATGTTTGGAAGGGTATGAAGTCTGAAACTTGAATGTTTGTCACCATATTCTGACTTGAGCCCAGAGTGATTTGCCAGAAAAAGGTGTGCATGAGATATTGACCAAAATATGAGGCAGAAATGTGGACAACCTGCAAATATCTGTACACATGACGGGTCTGACACCACCATATTTGAATAGTTAAGAGCCTAGACATAGCAACAGTGAATGACTTACAGGTATGCCCCACAGACTCCATGTGAAATGTACAAACAGTAGGCAGAAAGGTGTAACACATGCAATGGTAACTATGGAGTCCTGAAAGTATTCACCACTTGCATGGCAGAAAAGTGTAGTAATACATATGCTCATGCTAACCCACAGTCACAACTGCAGCATACCAGACATTTTAATGGGTGTACCCCACTGATATGTACCATTCCATGAGCCAGATAACAGATGAACCTGAAAGTCTCTGGGGCCTGCTCAGCAGCATACTCAAATACCCTAATAGATGTCAAGGCCCACACCATGGCCAGACCACACTGCATGCTGTAACACCCTAGCAGATATAGCAAGCATTCCAAGGTGTGAATGTACATGGAAAATTGGAAAGCTACAGCAGCACACTACAGTCAGGACACCTAGCAGGCATACAAGTAGTGACTGTAAAGGGCAAATATTGAAGCCTTAGCAACAAAGTGCAAGCAAAAGTGAAAGGAAAGCACACACACACACATTAACAGTAGTAGTAGTTGTAGGTGTCAGTGTACATACACAGTTAGTACATGAAACTGGGGAAATGAATGGAGGAATGTTAATCTACAACACACCTGGAAATATGAGAGAGATACCAACCTTTACACTCACAGAACATTGTCCACAGCATAACAGCATGGTCCCTGCCCTTAAAATCTGAAAGGGCTATGCCTATCTCGCATACCTTTTTATAGCACTGTTCTGAAATCACAGTGAGAACTGCAATCAGTACACAACTGGCTGCATGCAATTAGCAAATGCTGGCTAACAATTGGTGCAGAGGCCATCACATGGGCATATGCAGATACCTACAAAAGTATGCTGTACTCCCAGTCCACACATGCAATACTTTCATTGCACCCTGAGAAGGACGTGAGAGACAGACAGACAGACAGAGAGAGAGAGACAGACAGAGAGAGAGAAAATTGCAATTAAGCAGACACAAACAAATTGTTCAGCAACAGCCACCTGAAAGCTGACAACTGGGAAGTGGAGCAGCAGGACAGAGAACCAGATGGCAACACAAGCAGCTGTGACAAACACAGGTAATGTAAAGTAATACTATAAAGGTCTACATACTGTGAACCCTCCATATGTGTCATTGGTCTGTATCCATATGTATATGAAGATGTGTAAAGGGCATGGGACATACAGCAACTATCAGTGAAGGCTGTACATACATTTGTATGTGAGAGCATCTATGTGCACATATCAATGTTGGTTGATTGTAGGTTGTAGTGCCATGTACAAAGTAGGTTTCACAGTTATGTATGTTTAGCAGTATGTTAGTGTGTGTATACAGTATGGTAGACAAACAGGTTGATATACCTGTCTATCATATGGATACGTATGTATGTCAACATATGTATGTGTATATATATATATATATATATATATATATATATATATATATATATATATATATATATAATATGCATTATATGTATACATACATAGAGAGAGAGATGTAGGAATACATAGACAGATGTAGATAGAATATTGTACAAACATATATATGTAATGCACACATACAGATATAGATATATGTAGATACATATACATAGACAGACTGATCTGACTATCTACAGGTATGACTGTATATGACGACCTTCAACACACCCTGTCCCACCCCCTCTGTCACTCTCACCCCTCTGTGCCCCCCTCTCCACATCTATAGCAATATATGTACATCAATATATATATGTGTATATGTATACAGACATATATATATATATATATATATATATATATATATATATATATATACATATAGATATATCTATATACATATATATATATATATAGAGAGAGAGAGAGAGATGTATATAAATTCTGAGTGAGGCACATGTGTACAGATGTATTGCAACAGGTGCCTGGTGACAAAGGCATGGAGTGAACACCAGTGTCAAAACTGGAGTACCATACCACATTTCAAATCACCTACACCAGTAACCACCAGATATGTGATTGGCTGCCCACCACTGCATGTGTCAGGGGTGAACAGGGTCATAAATGTGTACAATAGTGGCCCCAATGATATTCACAGTGGCACACTATCCCTGGAATACCTGCACATGGTATGTGTAAGCGAACATGGTGTGTCAGCTATGGACATGTAGGTCGGTGTACCCCTCCACACCACATAATGGATGCCATGGTATGGACCTCACATGACAGCTACAGATATGGAGAAGGACACAGTGACATGTACAACACTGTGACAATGCACTCAAACACATTACCAATGCACAGTGACTGACAACACCACAGAGTACACATATACTACCCACATAGAGGTTACCACTCCTGGATTTACATATGTAAGTCACACCCATGACAGATGTCCAACAACCATAGTAACACCTCACACCATCCACAACCTGAATGACTGCTGTGTGTCGTCCGTGCCACTGCAATAGAGTGCACATGTGGAGGTAAGAGTTCCTACCCACAGATAAGACATACCCTGCAATAAACCACACAGTGTTAAGAAGCAAGACTCCCCATGAGTACATGTCACACATACCCCTGCTGAATGTTAGTCAGATAGGTAATATGCCATATGAGTCACCCTGTGTAACTGTGTGACAGCAGCAGGTACCATCACACCACATGTGTCACAATGGTCAGGGTAGCAGAACAGTACGCTGCTGTAGTCCCAGGGGCAATAGCATATTGTATAGTATTGTATTGTAATGTAATGTATTGTGTTGTATTGTATTGGTATGTTGAGTTGCCTCCTTCATGGAGTGGAACCACTGCTGCTGTGCGCCAGTGTACAGGTACATATCCTGTAGTCAGGCTAGTGTTACATAGCACTTCTATATGTGTGTTTAGCTCCTGTCAGAGTTTATGTAGCATGCAACTGGGGATACCATCAGGTCCCATTCATGTTGTGTAGTCTGCTGTCCTGAGGGTGGCTCTCACCTGGACATCTGTGATGACAGGGAGGTTACAGTCAGCTGGGATAACGATGTCTTATTTTGGGGGAGGCGGGTGACACCTGCACTGAACCTGTCTGCCACAATGTTGTCAATATCTGTGGTGTCAGTGAAATATTTGTTGTTGTGTACTAACTATGGGCATAGAGGATGGATCCTGACCAGGTTGTTAACATAACTGAAGAAGGCCTTCTGGTTATCTGTAGTGTCCCTCTTGATTTCCCTCTCAAAGTTGCCCATGGATGTTTGTATGATGGAAAATAGATCCTTACTAGTGCTGCTCAGACATGCCCTCCCTTTATGGAATTATGCTCTGTCTTGCAGTAGCTTCCATCTTCTGTAATACAATCTGTCTATGGCTGGGGTCCACCAGACAGGATGCTGTCCCTTTCTGGAGAGTGTCTTGGTCATATATGGGATTGCATGATCCATGCATTCTCGGAGGTGTCTGTAGAAAGCAATTGTGTAGGGGTCAGCATTGTGGGTTGTATCTGCCACTGGCCCAGTGGGCTGAAAGGATACCATGTCACTGTTACAAAGTGTAAAGTTTGCATCTGTAATGTTATTCACTATAGTCGTTTTTGCTTGTGGTGGAGGTGGGATATGTATATCCAGGGCAATCAGTGTGTGGTCAGCTCACAGTAGTTGATGATGTACCCCATACAGTACCTCGATACAAACCCCCAGAGTGAGGAGGTGCTCTTGACCTGAATCAGTGTTCTGACTGCTGGGGTTTGGTAGTATGTCGTAAGGAGTGTGCCAGGTACTGTTGCACAGTTGCTGGCTGAGCACTGATACCTGGCCATTTACATGTGTATCCACCAATAGACAGACAGATGCTATATATGTGAGATATGTTGTATCATAACAGTCGTGTAGCATGTGTAGTATGTGTGCCAAATTCTGCTGACATATATTGCTGATATCAGGTTATTATCTTTCTCAGGTACATGGCCCACCCACGGAATCCCACTTACTCCACAGCTGAGGATGAGGAGATACACCAGAGCTTGGTGCGGGATTATGCAATACTCTTTTCCCGCACCAGCCAGAATCAGCAGGAGAGGGCTGCACTGTGGCAAGACCTTGTCCATCGGGTAAATGACATAGGCACGCATAATAGGACATATGAGCAGGTACGACATCACTGCAGTGATTTAATCAGACATGTCCATCAGCGTGCATCGGATATCCACAGGCAACAGGTCGCCACAGGTGGTGGGGTGGCTACACATCCCCCACTCACCAGACTGGAGGGACTACTCATGAGTGTAGTGGCTCCAGTCCGCCAGCAACAACAACAGCAGCAGACATGCATTATGATGGAGGCTGGAGCCATGCAGCAGCAGCAAGACAGTGAACATGCAGGTAATATGCCATATGTATAGTTGACTGTTGTGTACACTGGTAGTTAATGCATGTGTGAGGTGTGTCCTTGGTTTGTAGCTGTCACCATAGTATTTAATGTGCAAGTGTGATATCCTCAATATTAGCAGCTGACCTGTGAAAGGCGACTGTTGTACTACTGACCTGTATCATACTCAGTAACAATGGCACAGTTGTGCCCACTGACATTAGTTTCTTCACGTCTGCAGGTCCCTCTGGTATAACAGCAATGCAGCCTATCCATGCTGGTGAGTGTGTATTAACAATTCCTGTAATAGTCTTGATAGTAATAGTACTATTTGGCTCACTTAGTAGTGCTCTTTGTATGCATGTAGGTGTGTCTGTGTGTTGATATCATGCATACTGAGTACTGTACAATTGTGTGAAACTGTGTGCATGTGTGCATGTGTGCATTTGTGCATGTGTGCACCTGTGCATGTGTGCATGTGTGCATGTGTGCACCTGTGCATGTGTGCATGTGTGCATGTGTGCACCTGTGCATGTGTGCACATGTGCACCTGTGCATGTGTGCATGTGTGCACGTGTGCACGTGTGCATGTGTGCACCTGTGCATGTGTGCATGCGTGCATGTGTACATGTGTGCAACTGTGCATGTGTGCATGTGTGCATGTGTGCATGTGTACATGTGTGCACCTGTGCATGTGTGCATGTGTGCATGTGTACATGTGTGCACCTGTGCATGTGTGCATGTGTGCATATGTGCATGTGTGCATGTGTACATGTGTGCACCTGTGCACCTGTGCGTGTGTGCATGTGTGCATGTGTGCATGTGTGCACCTGTGCATGTGTGCATGTGTGCATCACTGGTAATGTGTAGACATTGTAAACTGTGTTTCCTGTTTCCCTCCCACAGGTTCTGGTGCTGCTCTGGTGTCATGTAGCAGGGAACCTGAATCAGGTGCCGTGGGTACTGATAATGATGACATCTGTGTAATGGCACAGGAAGGTATGCCAGGGTCCACCATTGGTCAGCCGATTGACAGTACACAGCTGTCGACCCCATCAATGCGCACAGTTATCCTGCCAATACACCCTTTGTCACCAATGTCCCTAGGTGATGGACAGCATACAGTGGGCATTGACCAGGGTAATGTGGTATCTGAGGCACATGCCTCCCCACACAGCAGCCATGGGCATGGCCCAGAGATGGTACCACACAGACAGATGTCCAGGGTTCTCGTGGGAGCATCCGTGGGCGTACTGCCCCTGTCAGACGTGCCCACAGAGGTCTTACAACCTCAGCTATGTTTCGGGCTGTCATGCAGGCACAGTCACGTATGGAATGGTACACCAGACAGGGTCTGAGGGAGCTGACAGCATGTCACACAGCCATGACTGACAGTATGCGTGACATTGCGGCTGCCATCCGTGATTTCACCGATGTCATAGACAGACATTGTGGGGACATATTAGACCGGTTCCACAACTACATGTCCATGAGCCAGGGCGATGGTGGGCGGTTGAGGCATCGACGTGGCCGTATGCCAGCAACAGCAGCAGCTGGCAGTCGTCGCAGATGACAACAGGGCTGTGGCCGCCCCGTAGTGCCAGCAGCAGCACCAGCAATGCTGGGTCTGTGCTGTCATCAGACCGCCCCAGGAGACCACGTGCACATGGCTCTGGCCAGGCCCGACAGGGATCTGTGTCCAGTCAATGAACACCTGCTTCTGATGACAGTGCCCAGTCTGGGTTGGTACTGGATACGGTCCATAGCACCCCTGCAAGGCATAGGTACCGTGTCCGTGGCCAGAGACACTGATCTGTATGACCTGGCAGGTACAGTCTGTGGCTGTCCACAAACACCAGTATATGGCAGCCATGAGGTGGAACTGTGTGCATCCATACACACATGCAAATTGACAACACCTAGGGCTACCGCATACACGCACACACTGCATCAACATTGCCCCACCTTCTACTGCTGTCCCTCACCAACACACATACACATACATGTCAATCGGTGGTATCGGTGGTTGACTCAGGCATACCAAGTTCACACCCTGTGCATATGATGAAACTGTGCCACCTCCTGCAATCTGTAACAACTGTGCAGGTACAGGTTAACATGTTGCTGATGCACAGGGTGACCACATAGATGTGTAGTAATAGTATCATGTTGTTAACAGTACTGTGTGCTGAATTAATTGTGGGTATATCACAGCATGCCTGATGCAGTAAGTGTGTGATTGTCATGTACTGTTGTCTACACCCATGGTAAGTACCATAGTGTATCATCTGCACATGTTGGCATACTGGTGGTAATGATGTCAACAAAGGCTACTTACATAGGTAGCACAGGGGATAAGGTAATGAATGCAGTACGCAATGATGGACATGTAAATTGCAAGTGGCATGTTGCCCACACTGGACTCTGCAATGCAGATGTTTGAGGATGTTGATATGTGTGCAGTACTACACGACTGGTACAGGACACACAGGAGCACCCTAGCACTGCATGCTCACATCTCATACCATGCTAGACAATCCCAACACACAAAACTAACTGTCACAGGAGGGAGAGTCCCCATATATGTCAGGGATACTGTGGTGGCAGGCCAGGTAGCATACATCCTACTAAGTATGGAACCACTGAGTGAAGGCTCAGTGTCTGTTACTTGACATGTGTATTACTGCAGGTATGAGCACAATGGTTTCCATCCAGTTATTGTACATCCTGACAGTACATGGTCTGTACACTTGTGTGCGCTGAGACTGGACCCTAGCCATCTGACCCGTGTATTTCCATGTACATGTGCATAGTGCCTGCATATTTGCAGTGTTACCTACTGGAAGTGGTACAGCTTGTTTGTTGTACAATGGACTACATGCAGCCCTGTTTACTGTAGCTTTGTTTGCATGCATGTTTGCTTGCAATTACCCTGGAATACTGATCACACCTGCAATGCATAGTTATAGAGCTTCTGTGGACTCCTAGTGCCATCTGCATAGCTTACTATATGTATGTCCATGTCCCACTTGACAGGATGTCACTGTTTGTCCTGTTCACATGTACATTGTCTGTGACACAGTGCATATGACTTACCTGGCATGTGTCCACGTGAGCAGTCATATATGCTACTGCTAACTAATCACAGGCACTACACCTTCACATATTCATCTTCTGTTGAACTACCTGCTTCGCTAGGGACGGCCTGGACCTGTCACCCCTGGGCTTTCAGATATTGGCAAAGGCTCTTGCTACCCCCATAGTGCCTATGTTAGGCAAGGCTCAAATGACAAACCCACCTTCATAGGTATCACAAGGGATAAGAAACTAAGAGTAATGCTACCCAACGCCAGAAGTGTAAACCTCCAGATGCATGCACCCGAAACTCTCCTTGGCATGAAGAACATCGATATCTGTGCAGTAACAGATGCCTGGTTCAGGGCTACTGAGAGCACACCAGCACTACCAGGTTTAACCTGGTTGATTTATTTGAAACAGTCACCAAGGCCATTGACAAGGGGAAGGTGGTTCACACAGCCTACCTGGACCTCGCAAACGCCTTCACAACAATACCCTACTTGGGCATTCTAGAGAAGCTCACCAGCTTAAATATAAGCCCCTATGTCACTAGATGGATTGCACAGTGGCTCAAGGACAGAACCCACATGGTTAGAATTGCTGGAGCCATGCCAGACTCCAAACCAGTTACGAGTTATGTCCCACAAGGCCCAGTCCTGGGACCTCTCTTGTTTGGTATATATTTATTGGAGGTACAGGCCAACATGGACGGACTGTGGCTGTCCAAATATGCAGATGACTACGAACTGGCCACCATAATTGACTCTCTAGCCGACACAAGCATCTTCCAAAGGGGCATCATAGAAACAGACAACTTGTGCCAGAGCCATGGCCTTCAGCTGAACAGTGTTTAGAAAGGGAAATGTGCATCCTGTAGTCTGTTCACCTAGTTGCCAAAAGGGACATTTCCCTCACACACACTAACCCCCCTCAGCCAAGAACACACACTTGCCATTTGCAGGATTCAAACCCCTATCTGACTATGTTATGACACTTGAGACGAACACATTAGCAGAGTGTGCTATTCGCATTACTGGGAGGGTGTTCTTCTCTGGCTCTACTTATAGGGTGCTGACATCATCAGTGTTTAGAAAGGGAAATGTGCATCCTGTAGTCTGTTCACCTAGTTGCCAAAAGGGACATTTTCCTCACACACACTAACCCCCTTCAGCCAAACATACACACTTACCATTTGCAGGATTCAACCCCCTACCTATGTTATGACACTTGAGATGGACGCATTAGCGGAGCGTGCTATTCTCATTACTGGGAGGTTTCCCTTCTCCTGCTATACTTATAGAGTGCTGACATCATCGGTGTTTAGAAAGGGGAATGTGCATCCTGTAGTCTGTTCACCTAGTTGCCAAAAGGGACATTTTCCTCACACACACTAGCCCCCTCAGCCAAACATACACACTTGCCATTTGCAGGATTCAAACCCCTACTTGTCTATGTTATGACACTCGAGACAGACACATTAGCAGAGTGTGCTATTCGCATTACTGGGAGGTTTTGCTTCTCTTGCTGTACTTATAGGGTGCTGACATCATCAGTGTTTAGAAAGGGAAATGTGCATCCTGTAGTCTGTTCTCCTAGTTGCCAAAAGGGACATTTCTTTCACCCACAACTATACGCACACTAACCCCCCTCAGCCAATCACACACCTTTGCAGGATTCAAACCCCCACCTAATTATGTTATGACACTTGAGACAGACACATTAGCGGAGCGTGCTATTTGCATTACTGGAAGGTTTCCTTTCTCTTGCTATACTTATAGGGTGCTGACATCATCAGTGTTTAGAAAGGGAAATGTGCATCCTGTAGTCTGTTCACCTAGTTGCCAAAAGGGACAATTTCCTCACACACACTAAACCCCCTCAGCCAAACACACACTTGCCATTTGTAGGATTCAAACCCCTACCTAACTATGTTATGACAGTTGAGACAAACGCATTAGCAAAGCATGCTCTTCGCATTACTAGGAGGTTTTCCTTCTCCTGCTATACTTATAGAGTGCTGACATCATCGGTGTTTAGAAAGGGGAATGTGCATCCTGTAGCCTGTTCTCCTAGTTGCCAAAAGAGGCATTTTCCTCACACGCACAAATCCTTCTCAGACAAACCCACACACTTGCCATTTGCAGGATTCAAACCCCTACCTAACTATGTTATGTCACTTCAGACGGATGTATTAGCAGAACGCATTATTCGTATTACTGGGAGGTTTCCCTTCTCCTGCTATACTTATAGAGTGCTGACATCATCGGTGTTTAGAAAGGGGAATGTGCATCCTGTAGTCTATTCTCCTAGTTGCCAAAAGGGACATTTTCCTCACACACAAATCCCTCTCAGACAAACACACACACTTGCAAGATTCAAGCCCCTACCTAACTATGACACTTGAGACGAACGCATTTGCAGAGTGCGCTATTTGCATTACTGGGTGGTTTCCCTTCTCCTGCTATACTTATAGAGTGCTGACATCATCGGTGTTTAGAAAGGGAAATGTGCATCCTGTAGTCTGTTCTCCTAGTTGCCAAAAGGGACATTTTCTTCACACACACGAATCCCCCTCAAATAAACAAACACACTTGCAGGATTCAAACCCCTACCTCACTATGGTTATGACACTTGAGACAGACGCATTAGCAGAGTGGGCTACTCGCATTATTGGGAGGTTTCTCTTCTCCTGCTATACTTATAGAGTGCTGACATCATCGGTGTTTAGAAAGGGGAATGTGCATCCTGTAGTGTGTTTTCCCAGTTGCCAAAAGGGACATTTCTCTCCCACAGACTTACACACACACCAACCCCACTCACAAACTGAGCATTTGCAGGATTCAAACCCCTACCTATGTTATGACAGACGCATTAGCGGAGCACGCTATTCGCGTTACTGGGAGGCTTTTTTTCTCCTGCTGTACTTATAGGGTGCTGACATCATCGGTGTTTAGAAAGGGGAATGTGCATCCTGTGGGGAGGCAGACGCCAAGCACACTCTGGCTAAGCTGTCATTCCCTAGGGCAAACAGCCTAGTGTTGACCTCTACACCCATATGTTTAATTGTCAAATGTACATTATTTGTTGCTGATAGACTGTTTGCACATCTTTATTGCCATAGCATTCCCTGTTTGTATGAACAACTTGTGCATCTGTGGAAGATGTTTGCATATGGGAGGGATCCACTATATCACGTATGTCTCTGTAGTCATTTAACTGTGTGCACTGGACAGACTGCTGTAATGTGGTTGGTTCCTGGAATAACACGTGAAAATACCAGATATGTGTGTCCAAGTGCTAAACTGAGATTTGGCCTAAGTGTGTGAGCATGCCCAGTTCAGCCTTCCCATGGCATGTTGTCTGACATATGTCTCATTTATCAAAGTGTGTGAGCATGCCCAGTGTGAGCATTCCATATGTTGAACTCTGCAGCCCACCACATTTGTGGATGAGTGAGAACTTCAACAAATATCACCCGTTTATGGTTGTGTGTTGTGTGTCATGTTGTGTAGTTACTGTACAACTGCTTTGTGTGTGAACACAACAGGATTATACTGTGCCTGCAGTGTTTGCATGGGATACTTTGCATACAGTTGTCAACATCCTTTCACACTGACCTAACACTGTAGTACTGTATAGTGTACTAGTAGTACTTTGACTGTGGTGGACAGTATCCTGGGCTTTAGTGCTATCACTGCTTTACATTTCGATAGTGAGCACAACAGCCTGGTTAGGGGCCAGTTGTGTACATCTGACCATGTTGCATTCTGTTCAGATATGAACTACTTAAACCAGGCTTGTCCAACATTGGTAGTGTATTCCACAACATAGGTGTACATTTGCTGGTGAGCTTATCTATAATGAACAAGTGGGGTATTGTATGGAAGGCTTTTGCAAGGTCCAGATAGGCTATGTGGACCACATTCCCCTCATCAATGGCCTTGATGACTGTTTCAAATGAGTCAAACATGTTTAGGGGCAGGATCTGCACTTAAGAAAGCCACACTGGGTAGGGTCCGGTGTCAGTAGGTCCCCAATATCTTTATGTCTGTGGTACTGCTGATCCTTTCCATAGCTGTGCAGACCAAGCTTCTCAGGATTCTGGGGTAGTAGTTTTCAGTATCCATTCAGGCAGCACCTTTGTTGAGAAGGACCACTGTTGTTGTACACTGCTCTTTGGGTACATATTCTGTGGTAAGGCTGACATTGAGCAGTAGTGTGATTTGGCATTCCATTCATCTTGGAGTCCATGTTGCACTCAGCCCAGGACACTATCTCATACCATTGCTGCTGTGTGTTTTGCTTTGTAGATGCTGGCTGTTACCTCAGCATCTGCAATGTCAGGGGACCAGCAGTCTGCTGGGATAGATATTCTGCATTCTGGGGGGGGGGGGGGTTGCACTGCACCTGTCAGGATGTATGTTGGCAGTATGTGTGTGTGTTTGTGATATTTGTGTGATTCAGAGCATATCTGTGAATTCCCAACACGGTTCCTACCATCAGTTGTGAAAGCCTTGGGATTATCCTTAGTGTCCTGTACAATTTGTATCTTCATAGGTTCATAGGTTCATACTAGGCTATCCACCCTAGGGCATTTGTTAGCCTAGCCAGAGTGTGTGTGGCTTTTGCCACCCCTTGCTATGTGAATATTATGGCCATTTATGATTTGCTTTGCTGTGCCTCTGTCTGGACATGACACAGTGAAGACCCCCAGTGTAACTCTACAATCATCCATCCACTTGGCAAGATTCCTGTTGAAGAGTGTCAGTGAGGGGCTCTGCCTAACATGGAGTAGGATTCTGGTCCAGGGTGTGGGGAGCCTCTGGATTATGTACCTGTCCCACCAGCACATCCTATTTCATTATTTGTTGAGGTTGACATCTCTCACTCTCACAGCTCCGATGGCTTTGAGTTTTCTGGGGTGGAGCATGTCCCTTACTCCTGTGTTGGGCATGGCCTTCTACAACAGGCATGCAATGCCTCTGTGTAGGCAGTATGTGACTGCATTCAGCTGGGGTGTCTACAGCCAGGCAGCATATGACATATATTTGAGACCCTTTATCCTCTTGGTGAGGTACCTTTGAGGTCTTTCTAACTGCTGCAGGTGTCAGGTAAGGTACATCCCATATGAGGCATTGTACTAGAGTATGGGTGTGATAAGAGAACGGTATAGGGGCACAATGACCTCTGTTGACGTAGATGTGAATCCTTTCCTGATACGGTGTCAAATGTAGACAGTCTTCCTAGCCACATTGGCAATGTGAGTGTCACATAACAGGTTACTGTCCACTTGTGTCCCTAGGTCCCTGATTACTCCTTCCATACATAATGGTTTACCACCTATGTGGTAATTTGTGGTACCTTGTTTGGTATTTGGTGGGACATTCATACTGTCCAGTGTCTTCAGGATGGCTGGGTGGGGTTCCTGTGTGTGACAGTGTGGTCTGTAGCATGCTACAGACTGTACAGCAGTCTTGCCTGCAGTTAGTTGCACATGGGTGGACTCCAATGCCTTGTGCATTGTCAGTTACCTGGACATATGGGTGTCTGTGCTGAATATGGATACTCACCCTCCTTTTATGTTTTGTTCCAGGTTTTGGGGCCATGACACATGATATGTGGTATAACCTGGTAGTGCTGGTGTGCTGTCAGGAGGCTTGCAGCAGGTTTCTGTCACTGCACAGACATTGATGTTCTCCATACTGGGGATGGCCTTGGGAGCATGCATATTGGGGTTTACACATCTGGCATTGGTCAGCATTACCCTTATGTTTCTTTCCACTTATGTTTTCTAGGGTGGTGGGTTAGTCTTTTCAGCCTTGCCTACAAAAGGCTCTATGGAGGTGGCAAAGGCCTTATCCAATATCCAGATGCCCAGGGGTAACAGGTGCAAGCCATCCCAAGAAGAGCTGTGTGGCTTG
Organism: Protopterus annectens; assembly: GCF_019279795.1. Taxonomy (NCBI): domain Eukaryota; kingdom Metazoa; phylum Chordata; order Ceratodontiformes; family Protopteridae; genus Protopterus; species Protopterus annectens. Next base: position 1,677,542,825 of record NC_056726.1, read on the forward strand.
TCAAGCATGACATCCCAAGCAGACAGACATTGGATCCCCTTGGAATGACACCAGTAAGTGTGCCACTTGCTATGACTGATCATTCCGTGTTTGTACTGTGGCATTATTCTTGGTAAGGGTAGGATGCTGCAAACAGTGAGTGTCATACCGGCCTGGACTACATAATCAGAGAGCTCATCTATGTCTATTTTCATGTAGTCTAGGGAGGTACATCTCAGGTCATTCACACCAGCATGGACTATGACTGCATCATATTTCTACTTGCTTTGGAGTGACCTGCATACTTCTGTTATGTGGCGTATTGTGGCAGCCTACAGGCAGCTTACTGTACCCTTTCCCTTGTTCAGTCTGGTATGCAGGACAGCAGTGTGTCTGACTATGGAGTCACCTATTACAACTGTATCAGGCATGTTGTTTCTCCTTCTGGCCTGTGACTGTTTGGCACACCAGCTTTGTGTACTATGTGTTGCATGTGCTATGTTTGGAGGTTGTTTGATTGGGTGTCTGCTTTAGAGGCCTCTGTTGGTGTGCTGTGTTTGTAATTTGTGCCTCCGGGAATGTTTTTCTGTGTTTATGTGTTTGGTTTGCAGTTGTGATAGGTCTATGTGGGACTGTGTTTGTGGTGTGTGTGGTTACCTTCTCCTCCTGACTAGTTTTGGGAGTACTGAGTTGAGGGAGCTCAGCCTCCAGTTTGGATAGATGGTTGCATCTCTCACATATATTTGTATTTCTTGGGGAGTTGGGGTTGTCTGTGTACTTGGGGCAGGTGTAACATTGCCTCAAGATTCACAGATTCAACTTGTTGTGGCTGGCCTTAGTGGATTGTATGTGTGGACATATTTTATTGCCATACTACTTATCAGTGATTACTTCATTGTTTATGTTTGCTCTATCATGTAGTAGCTTCCTCATTCTCTTGCATGGTTTGGTTATGGCTAGTGTCCACCATGCCAGATGCCTGCGTGTATGGTATTGTGTCTTGTTTTAATTTAGGATTGCATAATCCAGGCATTCCTGGCAGTGTTCATGGAATGGCTGTATTACAGGTTCTGAGGTGTGGCCCATATTTTGCACCTGCACAGGACCTTTAATGGATTCCACATCAGTTTGGAGGAGTGCAAATATTGCTTTACACATGTTTTCCACTGTGGTTTTCTGGCCAGGGACTGTGGTCAGGATTTGTATATCCAGTGTGATTACTCTATGGTCTGGTTTTACCAGTGAGCAATACACTTCTCGTCTTGCCATCCAGTACCCATGTTGCTGATTATCACATCCAGTATGCTTACCCCTCTTGTGGGAGTGGTACGTTGTTCCTGGGCATTTTGGTTTATGGATTCTATGAACTTTTGTCCTACAGTGTTGGAGCTAGTATAATGCTCCCAGTCTATGTCTGGGTATTTTCAGTCACCCAATATAATGTGGTTTGGAGGACTTGATATATTCATGTATTCCACCATAGGCCAGGTGCAGTTCCTGGTGTTGGGACAGTAGTCTGTAGCAGGCTATAAACTGGGGGGCAGTTTTAGCCACTGTTACTTGACCATGGCTAGTCCATGCTGCTTCTTGTTGTGGTACCAACATGGGGGTGTGGTTATCCTTGACAATTATTGCTAGTCACCCTCCTTTTGTAGCTTGTTCCATGTTTTGAGGCTGTACAGCACAGTATGAGGTGTAACCTGGTAGTGTTAGGGTGCTGTTGTGAGCCTTGCCTCAGTTTTCTGTTACAGCACAGATATCAACATTCTCCATTCTGGGTGAGTTTAGACTGCATGCATCTTGCTGTTTCGACTTATCCCTTATCTTATTCTTATCCCTTCTGATACCTATGGAGGTAGGTTTGTGTTTTGAGCCTTACCTATTCATGGCACGCTGTGGATAACAACAGCCTTTGCCAGTATCCATACGGCCTGCACTGATAGGTGCACGCCAGTCCTAGCAGGTGGAGCATCATGTCATCCCAGGCTGGCACACATTGGATCCCCTTTGACTAACTGTGATACTTCATTCAATTATTGCACTTGATCATCTCATTGTCATATTGTGGCATGATGCTTGGTGAGGGTAGGATGTTAGTCAGGGTCCTCAGGTGTGCATATAGTACATGGTGTTACATTACTTAACACATGGCATTCATGCCTCAGGTGGTGCTGCAGGGCTGCCTCTGTCGGATGCACATATTACACTCCCTGTACATGTTTGTGAGCAGGTCATGTCATTTTAGGCATCCCTGTTATTATCTGAGTGAGTCAGAGGGGGTATCATTCCCAGGGTTCCTACTGAGCCAGTGTATGTGCTATGCATTGCCTGTTTGCCAAGGCCAGGGCATACTGGGCACGCCTCCTTCTGCCTACTGGGGCAGGCTCAGGTTGTTCCTCCTCCGAGTCACGCTCTACCTGTGATGGCCTTGGCAATGGTGGGGGGCTGTTTGGCCCGGCCCTATGCTGGTCCTGCTGCAGCTGTTTTCGCAAGATCATATTATGTAGCATAGCACATACCATGACAATTTGGGTACATGTAGTTGGTGTGTACTGCAAGGCTCCACCAGATGTGTCCAGACACCGGAACCGTGACTTGAGCAGCCCAAACACACGCTCTATTACATTACGTGTTTGTGCGTGTGCCTCATTATGGCGTTCCTGTTCAGGTGTGTGTGCATTTCTGATGGGTGTCATCAGCCACGGCTCCAGTGCATAACCTGCATCCCCCACTAGGTGTCCATGCAGGATGTCCCCACTGGCAAATGTCTGGTACAGCTGCGTCAAATGCCAGATGTGGGAATCATGGTAGCTCCCAGGACAGCCAGCACAAACATTCATTATTATGCCCTGGGCATCACACACGACCTGGCAGTTGATGGAAGGGAAGCCCTTGCAGTTGATGTATGCCCTACCCCGCTCACCGGCTGGTGCTTTGATGCGTATGTGCGTGCAGTCTATTGCACCCACTACCTCAGGGTATTCCGCTATTTGCTGGAAGAGACGCATATTGCTGGCCAATACCTCACGGGCATTGGGGAAATATACATGATCACCAACATGTGCTGACATGGCATCCAGGAATTGGTGCAGTACCCTGGAGGCTGATGCCTGTGATATCCCCATTATATCACCAGTTGGTCTCTGGAAGGTACCTGTTGCTAGTATTCTTAGGCCAACACATACCTTGGTGTCCACTGGGATGGGTTCCCCTCTGTTGGTTCTGTGTGTGAGGCGTGGCCTGCACAGCTCCACTATTTGCTGCAGGAGGTCTCTGTCCACTCTATAGCGCTCTACTATCTCCAGCTCATGTAACCCGTGGTAGGTGACCCTGGGCCTGTACACTCTTCTCCGTCTCCTCACTGTGGGTTATCTGGCACCATCTGCATTGTCACCACCCTCAGTAAGTCGCCTATGTCTCATTATGACAGCTATGGCAGCCCCTAACATTTCTGCTCTGAGTTCAGCTTTTTCAGTTTTCACTTCTAATAGCTTACTCCTGTCTTGCAGTGTCTCTTGAGAGAAACATCCTGCACTGCTGTTTGCAGAGTTTTAAGTGTTGGGCTGGGCTACTATTCTGCCTGTGTATTTGCCTGCTTCTAATTGTTTTCACCTGCTAGCTCCAGCAGTATTCCCTGCTAGCTTCCTACTAAATCTGTTGCTTCCTTTTTCCTTTCTGTTTTCTCAGGGAGGAGCCGTGTGCAAACCAGCAGAAACACGCTCACAGTGGCTTACACGCGCGCACACATGCTTACACGGTTCAGATTCTGCTTATTCGGATTAAAACGCGTGCACACCCATGCAAATAGTGTTAAACATCTCCCAACATGCTCCCACATGCTCAGTCTGCCTTACACGCGCACACACTGCCTTACTCGCGCTTCATGGCACGCACACATGCGCATGCACGCCCAGCAAGAAACATTGGTGTAGGCAACAGTGTACACCTTCCATTTCTTGACTTTCTCATGCTTATCTAGTGGCACACCTCTTTCCATGATATCTGTCTGACATCTGTCATGTAACTCTGACCTTCAATGAACTGCATTTCTTTCTACCATTCCCCCCTGTGATGTCACCTATCTCCTACTCTGTTCCTCCCCCTTCTGTAACTCTTACACTACTCAGACTGTGCTCATTTGCTATGTGACAGTGGAATTCAGTATCCTAACACTCATTTGCATCAGATTGCCTACTAATGCTTAGTTACATCTCTTAGATTCAGCTTCCCCCCTTAGCAACCACTACACGGTGGCCATGTTGGTTTTGGTCTGCTGGTCCCTGCATTGACATTCCATGTATTGCATAAAACCCACATTTGTGGGTTTATAACCTTCGTTTTTGTTTTATACAGCACAGCCCGTTTGCGCGGGGCTGTGCTGGGTTTAAACATCAGCGATTGCTGAAAAAAAAAATTATATTTTTAATATATTTGCATCAGGTTACCTTGCCAATAGCCACATATTTGGCCATTGGCATGCTGCCTGACACATATGCACCCTTTATTTGGAGCTGACATGGCTCCATTGTGTTTTTTTGCAGAAACGTACTCAGTTGTCAACTGAGTACATTTCTGCAGCTAAAACGGCTCTTACACGGGCTGTTATGGGCTTCCTGGATCGCTAATCATCCTCATTTGCATGCTATTCGGCTGCAAGTGAGGTGATTAGCGTATCCACGCCCACTCCGTGTAAGAGACGTTTTAGCTTGTCTCTTACACGGACTTAGGGCTGTTCCTGGATCGCAAAGGCTGCATGGAGTCTTACACTACTCTTAGACTCCGTGCAAGCCTTCGTGAATCCTGCCCAATGTTTATAATACAACACAATTTATTTCAATGTTGAATTACTGCTCAGTCTTTCTTCTTGACTTAAATTTATTCTTTGTTTCCCAGTATTTTGATATTCTTACTATCTTCTTTTCTTTTTTTTTTCTTGTCTTTCCATTTTACCTTAAAGCTAGTTTACTTTATTATGCATTCTTCTCTCTTTTCTCTACAAATGTTACTCTCCCATGTCAGTACATCACGTACCATATCCTGAAACAACTAAACGAATAAAGCCACTACACTGGGTATTCATATATAGATGTAAATGACAAATAATTGAACATGTAGTCTAATACAAATTAAGGCACCTAGACTGTAACTCATATAATCTGCATCTCAAAGTGCAAAAGCAAATCACCCAAATAATAAAATTGCCCCTGTGAAGGATTCTCAGTAAATCAGAATCCATAAAGATCATTGACCCTCATCTCCAAACTAAGTATTGCACCACATAAAGGATACCTTTCAACTGTCCCTGATGTTGTGGAATGACACTGATCCTGCCACACATTTTTGCTTTATCCCCTCAAAAAAGTTTTGATTTTTCTAGTAAATCAATGAGATACTAGTATGCACTCAGTCAACAACAGTAGACAGTAGAGTTTATTTCATGCTATTTATTTTATTTTACATTTGATACCGGAAGGTTAAACTGATCACAACTGACAATTTGCAGATACTGCCTAGATGAAGCTTTGGTGGTCATTCTTGATGATAAAGTGGTCGAGCCTTTGTAAAACTGGATCTGTGGCTGTGTGATCTCTCAGCTCATCAAGACATGTGAAAGAAACATTTCTCACTTCCATGACCTCCAAATCAAGGTTCTCATTCTCATACTGTTCTTTGGTGTTTCTAGGCAATCTGGATAAGATATCAGTAAGGTAAAGAAGTTTACGTTTCTTGTAGACAAGAGTGAAATTATACTTTTGCAATCTCAACATCATATGTTGCAATCAGGCTGGAGCTGATTAAATAGGCTTTCTTAAGATAGTGACTAGAGGTTGGTGAACTGTTTCAATCTGGATAGGTCTACCATAAACATAATCATGGAACTTTGAACATGCAAACATTATTGCCAAAAGCTTTTTCTCTATCTGGGCATACTGCATCTCATTTTGAGTAAAAGTTCTGGATGCATAGGTGACCCTCTTGTAAAATGACTGCACCAAGACCAAATTTCGAAGCATCACATGAAAGAGTAACTGGCTTGTGAACATCATAGTATGAGTGTTGTTGGACTAACAATTCTCCTTTTCAGAGAGCAGAGAGGCAGTATGCTGTATACATTAAAAAAACATAATATATAAAAAACTGTACAGTAGCAATTAATAGATGCAGTAAGAATTATGAGACAAATGCAAATTTTACAACTCAAATGATTGTATTTCAGGTTTATATCATAGTGGAAATACTGTACGGTAATTAAAGTCAGGACAGGGGATGTTGGGGGAGTTAGGAGACGTTAGTAGTTGAAGAGAACATTGCTGAATGTTAAGAACACTGATGTGATATGGCTTGCTGTGTGAGAAGTACAGTTTCACACGGTATAGAGGACATTTTTAAGTTCATCTCTGAAGGTAAAGACAGAGGATTCTCATTCCTTTAGGCAGTTTGGGGAGGGATTCCTATATTTTAGGAACAAGGATAGAGAAAGACTGGTCAGTGTTCAGAAAGCACATATTGATGCAAATCATGTTCCTCTATTAACTTTTTAAGTGAATTAGGGCCATATTTAAAAAATGTCCTTGATTTTGGGCCTTTGTCCTCTCCATTTTTTTGGCTGTGTCCAGAATTCTTTAACAAAAAAGTTAAAAGATATGACACAAAGGAATTAACATTTCTTCAGTTTGAATATCAATAGTCAAGCATCTGATTATTAATTTATTTATTTATTTATTTACTTACTTTTTGCTCAGCGAGTAAGTGAACTGGTCTATTGACTCTTTTCAGCCATGACATGAGCTCAAAGAGCAGAAAATACATCAGGGTCTTGCTATTCAACAATATTACATACAGAATAAATATATAGCAAAATTCAGAACATAGTGGTAAGATTCAGTACAGAGAGAGTAAAATTAAAAGACCAGTCAGAGTGCATTGTGACAGAAAAAAATATATACAAAATGCAAGCTAAGATATGCATAAAAATACAGTGTAACAAATACATATAATACATTAGCTCCTATACTACATGTGAAATATATGCATACAAGATGCCTCATTAAGAATCTGAGAAAAGTTTATTGAATGTATTATCTTATTCATGAAATTGTATGGTAAGTTACCTGGCAATTATCATGGTTGCAATTCCAGGTAGATTCAGTAAAGAGGTTCTCTTTGAGTACATATATGGAGCTTTTAATGGTTACTAGATTTTTGATGTCTGTAGGTAGGTGGTTCCAGGTGGCAGGCCCCAGTCTAGAGAAGGCTTTGCCCTACAGCAGTTTTAAATGGAGGACGGACTAGAGAGAAATTGCTGTCCTCTGTGCTTCTGAGTTCATAAGAGCTGTCTTGGAAGGGTAGTTTCAATCATAAATGGGGGTAGTGACCAGGTTTTAGAACCTTGTAAATTAGAGTCCTTAGAAGAAAAGTGTCCCTCTGAGGCACTGAAAGTCAAATGGAATTTCTTAGCAAATTGCAATGGTGCATCTGGGAATCTGCTAAAAGAACGAGTCGGCAGATTTTATTTATAGCAGTCTGTATTCTGTGAGCATTTTCAACTGAATGCATAACAAGAAAAGGAAGGCCATATTGTAGTTTAGGTATTAAAATATTTTTAGCAATGGCTTTGTGAGCAGTAGATGAAAGGAGGTGATTGATCTTGTAACATAGTTTTAATTGAACAAGAACTTTATTAGTTACAAAATCTGTATATGTGGTAAAGAAAAGTACGGAGTCAGGTATTAGGCCTAGGTACCACTGTTCAGTGACATAAAATACCTTCTCATTAATTTATATCAGTGATGTATTAAGCAAATGCATAACAAATCAAAAAGACAAAATTCAACCAGGTCAGAATATGCCTTTTTCTATATCCATTCACAGTTATGTGTTGTGCAGTCCTCATGCATGGTACACTTTTTTATTTTGCCACATGAGACTAGCTGCTTCTCATTGCTATTCTAGGTACTTCCACACACCTCGCCCCATCCCACTTTTGAAAAATAGCAGCTGGTTACCTCCTTCCTTTATAGCCTTCTTTTTCCTCACACTTCTCTCATTTTCTTCTAGTAAGAAGTATAAAGTGCAAGGCCAGAAAGGGGAGCTAAGCAGGAGATTGCTTGCCCTTTATCTAGTTTCTGGCTATTACACATCACACTCTTCACCTCTGGTTCCATTACCCTTATCACCTCCATTTCCTTTTCATGCCAACCTGTATATTCTTTCCCTGTTACCCCACATGCAAAATTCCAAGAAGGATTCATTACTAATTTCCATATGCATCCTCTTCCAGATTTCCAGATCCTCTGTCCAGACTTCTTGTACTCTGCTTGTAATATAATCTTCACAGGATGAGATTCCATCTGTTTACATATGACCTCCCTCCATATGCTATTTTGAGGACTTTTCAACATTCAGCTTTCCCAGCCTTTTTGTTTTGCGTTTGTGTGTAGGGGTCTTCATAACTCATTCTACCTTTACCTTTCCGCTGTTTTCCCATTTCCTATATGAGCTCTCTTTTCCATTTTCTCCTTCCTTTTTTCTTTTCCTGGGTTTCTGCTTCTTTCCTCTCGTACAGCTATTTTTCTCTCAGTCTGGTGTATGCCCACCACTAATTTTGTGTTAACCTAAATTCCTGTTTAAATTCCTGTAGGGGGTTGAATTCTGTCTGGCCTCCTACCCCTTTCTTCATTAACCTCCACTATCCTCTTACTTCCATTGTTCCACTTATTTCTTCCCCATGAAAGTATCTGATCCTCCTTCCTCTCATATGAATATTTCTTTCCCTTATTCCCATGTCATGTTTCCTTGTCTCTAGTTCTTCCTCATTCATTCTTTTATATATTTCTCACCCTTTTAATTGTCTTCTCTTGCCTCTTGGTCTTCTTCTTTACTCATTTTCTACCTAAGGATGATATATGTTAAGACCTGCATGGCAATGTGTGGAAGTCCCCATCTACCTTTTTCCTGCTCAGTCAGCTTGTTTTTTGAGACCCTTCTCCCTTTCTTTATCCCTCTATCCAGCCTTCCAGGTTCTGTAATTTTAGTAGTTTGATCTCTACTGTGTCCAATGGCAGGTTTTCTCTCTCTCTCTCGCTCTCTCTCTCTCTATATATATAGATAGATAGATATAGATATATAGATATAAATATATGTGTATGTATATATATATATATATATATAGAGAGAGAGAGAGACAGATTTTTATGGGAAATTATTATTCTGATCACACTGAGAATGTTTTATGTTCTCCTCTCTACACTATCCCCTGTATTTTCTCTGTTTTCTCTCTCCTTTTCCACATTCTTTCCTATTGTATCACTTTATTGTGTGTCCTATGTATACTCCCAGATATTTGGGGTATTCCCTGTCCTGAATGTGTCTCACTCCTTCCTGTCCTTTTCTGTTTTCTATAATGACCAACACTATCATTTTTGGTTGCAGCTAATTACTGAGTCCCTTTCAAACCTTGCAGAATCTAGCATCACATTCTCTATGGCCATCTCAACATTCTCAAGCATAAGCATGCAGTTATCTGAGTACAGTAGAAACCCCGAATGTACTCCTGTTCTTCCCCTCAGGTTAAGGATTTCCGTCACTACATTTGCCAGCTCTTCTATGACTAGTGTTAAGAGCCTTGGGAAGAGACGGCAACTCCAATTGATCCCACTCCCATCTTTTAGTGCCTTGAAAACTCCTGCATTTACCAGTATCTTTGTTTCTAGAGCATTGAAAATTGTCTTTTATCAGTCCTACACATTTTCCCATTTATCTTTTTCACTAGGGTCTCCCAGAATAATTCTTATCTGACTGTGTCAAATGCCTTTTGTATGTCAAAAAGGACCATCACTGTCTGTGTTCCCTCTCTTTACTTGTTTCTGTTCCTAAACTCCATTACAGCCCATCAATTTATTTCTGCCCATCTTTGTCTCACAAAACCATTCTGACCTTTCTGTATTTTGCTCAGCAGACTCTCATCCAGTCTCCTTGCTAGGATTTGTGTGACCATCATGATGTTTGTGTTTATTAAGTAGATTGGCCTGTGGTCCAATACTTCTATTCTAATCCCCTCTCTTTTTGGGATCACTGCTACCCTGGCTCTTTGTGTCTATTTTCCCAATTTCACACCCTTTGACACTCTTTCTTCATTAACTGTTCATATTGCCTCTCCACCCCAGCTGTCGAACTCTCATGAGTAACCATCTGGCCCCCCTACCTTCCTGCATTCATTTTCTCCTTCTGTATTCCTTTTACTTGTTACCCTTCTCTTCTGTCTATGACTTTCTGATGGGCTTCCCTTTCCTATTTCTGTTCCTGGCATATTTGTAGCATTCCCTAAAGGTTTCCTCAACCAGACTGTCTTCCTCTATGATCTTTCCATCTTTCCTTTTATCCTCAGTACAACTCTCTCACATTTTCCTTTGTAATTCTTTCTTGCTAGATATTTCCCACATTCCTCCCCATTTGCCCACCATTTTCCCTTTCAGTACTATTGCCCCATTTCCAGTTGTTACCTTTCCTTCTAGTTCAGTTTCTGTTACCACTTCTTCTATCCTTAATGCTTCCCTAACTGTGTTTTAAAAGGAGATAAAACACAGAATGGCAGAGCTATGCATCTGATATGGCATATGTTGAGCCATTTGATGGCTCAAGGGCTGCATTGAGGCACCACTGAACATTTTACCTTGACTTCATTTGATTCTAAGGCTAGCCTTGATCCCACCTTGATTTGGCATTAAAACTACTGGGTAGGCCCAAGGACTATTAGATTCCTGTATTATCCCCGCCCCCATATTTTAATCTTTCTTGCAGTTCCTGTCATATGGTAAATTTGCCTTGCTCAGACACAATGAGTGGGTTTTTGTATCTATAGAGTGCCCTATAAACTGTGTCACCATGTCCCCAGACTCATATAGCCGTGCTTGGATTTATTCAACAGTGTAGGGGATAGCTGCAATGACAACATTAACTCAACCGCTGAGATGTCAGTCTCCTTGACAAAATTTACTACCATATCCTTCACAGATATCTCTAGCAACCCACTTCATATAGTAACTACTTGAGTCTGTCTAACATTGCACCAATTCATCTTATTGACATGACATCTTAACCACATAATTAGCATCACTTACCTTCCACACAGTGGTGAAAGTCCCTCTCTTGATGTCTGCAGAATATCCTAATGAACAGTAACAAGCATCGCTGACTTTTCTCCATTGTATTTCCTCCAGCTCTTGCTGTCCAGTCATATAAAATGTTTTGTTTCAGTTGTGCTTGCATTAGCCTCTTCTCTGGCATCTCCATGAGCTCCATAAGTCTAGCCATGAAATTCAGCACAGACTCCAAAACACACACACTGATCAGGAATAATGTCTGTAGGTCTCCTCACCCTGTGACTATAAAACAGTTCAAATGTTGAAATACCAGTCCTTTCATGTGGCATGTACATGTAAGCAAGAATGAGACAGAGGAAGATACTTGCCCCACTTCCATTTAAACTGTTCAGAAAATGTACTCAACTTGGTCCTAAACGTAAAGTTGTATTTCTGCACCAAATGTTTGTTTAAGAGTGGTAGTGGTGTTTCATCTATTTCGCTCCACGGTGCTTCTAGTACCAAGGCAATAGGTCTGACAAGAACCTGGCTACCTCTGTCCATCAAGACTTCACTGGGCAAACCTATGCTATTGACATTTTCTAATGGTATTGGCTAAATTTTCAGCCTCAGTACAGGACAAAGCCATGGCTTCAGGGTACCTATTAATGAATACCTCTTGTATGCGGTGCACGTGATACTAAGAGTCCTACAATATCTATAACTACTCTCTGAAAGTGTCCATCAGTAATAGGCAATAGAATTAAAGTAGTCTTAGCTTTGTCTCTTGCCTTGCAAACCTTTTGACACTGTTCACGTGTCTTGCAGTAGCTTTTCATGTCTTTTGACATGCCTGACCAATAAAACATTTGCATAGGCATCATTTCGTATGCTTTATGCTTAAATGCCTTGATGTATCCTATGGAATGTCCTTGGGACTACCAGGTGCTACATCACATCTCAGTACAACCCTCGTTCAAAAGTTCATTATCTGTACAGTAACCCCTTACCCAAGTATACAGGCTTCCTTTACTATTGGCATTTATTTATTAATTGATTGATTGATTGATTGATTGATTGATTGACATTTGATTACCATGAAAGTTTGACTGGGTAAAAGACCATTTTCAGGGGAGGCCCAGGGAGAAAAGTTCCACATTATTACAAAACATTTTAAGAACAATAATTTTACAATCTTCAAACATAAAACAAAAACATCTGCTGTTCAAAGAATTCTAACAAATTAAACATAACATAAAAACAATGGTTAAGATTTGATATGAATTATATGACAATCATTTAATATTTAGAGAAATTTTAGACAGTTTGTTGAGAAATTAAAGGTAGGTTAGTCTAATACAAACAGGAGTTGCAATATGAAGTCATGGTAAAACAGGCTTATGGTATATTTAGAGAGAAAGTCAGGGAAGAGAATTTGATATCAGTAAAGACGTAAATGAGAAGGAAGAATAAGGAGGTATAAGGAATGAAAAGGAACTTGTTCACATTTAGGGATATAGTTTATCCTGGTTTTGAGCAAGAGCAGAGCCATGTTTTAGGTAGGAAGTCTTTCAGAGTGGTTTTGAAAGAAGGGATGGAGGGTATTGACCTGATGAATACAGATAAGAAGTACCAGGAGTTGCTAGAATCAGATCCTAGCAAATACTCCACCACAGGTACAATGTCAAATACTCCACCACAGGTACAACGTTGGGCTCTCTTACTGATCATTTCCCAGTCTATATGACCAGACATCTCAGACATCCAGTTAAACAGCATATTTTTAAAACAACACACAGCCTTTCCAAGTTTAACCCAGAAATGTTCATTACTACACTACCATGTATTAACTGGAACCTCTTTGGCTACCTCCATAACTCCTTCAGTTTCTATAAAGCGAGACCTAACAAGTATACCTGTCTTATTGTAATCCTTCTCAGGTCCTCTTCCAATAGAAGTCTAATATTTTCCAATAGCTATGTCTCTGATTTAGACTTACTGCTATCAGCCAATTCTTCCTTTGAAGAAACTCCTTCCATGGAATGTCCAGTACCTTTTAATTTTTGCAACTCAGACTTAGGCTTCCTGCTGCTACCTAGCTCTTTCACTTAAGTAACCACATCACTAATCTCAATTAGAGATGTGGACATTGCCTGGTCCCCCTATGATCCCCACCCCATATTATTGTTTCCATTGCATGTGCATGAGGTATTGTCCCATCAAAACCCTCACTTATTAGAAAATATGCTGGAATATCAATAAATAGTGCCACCTCCTTTTTTCTCTGCACCCGTTCCTAACAGAGATGAACCTTGTTAAGTGAAACTTGAAATGATGTCACTCCATGATCCTGAATGGAGTGCCCAAACAAGAAACAGGCCTCTCTAACTGCATGCTTAGCAACAGTTATGCCTGGTGCAGTATCACACCTGGCAATGGTTTCCTTACTCTCTTCCATAATAGAGTAGAAGCTTTTGGGATGATATGCAGCCAGCTGTAGTTTTCAGAGAATTCACGACTACTGTGTCACAGCCTCTATTGGCTCCCTCTTGTGACTTTTATTCCTCACTCACAGTGTGTGGAAAGTTATACCATACATGCCTCATTTAATTATACTGGAAATATCTTGCTCCTATTGATATATACTTGAAACTATTTTTCCCCTTTGCTTGTGCACCATATTGTAAAGTTTTATACTGCAACCATGGGTTTTCTTATACCCATGTGCATTACCTGATACTCCCCCTTCTTATGTAGTTGTATCCTGTTGGCTAGACAGAGGTCTCCCTTTCCCACAATTCCACAGCAGTGTTATAGTCCTGATCTGCTAAACCATTTTCAAATCCTTGGGAAATGCATTGAGTGCTTGCTCTCTTAACATAAGGTCTCTCAGCATTTCAAAACAACTAATGTGATGTCCACAGGTCCCCCTATGAAAGTAAGTGCTTACTTTGGCAGTGAAATCACTAACATTGTCTTCTGTCTTCCTTCTGTGTTTTCTAACCATGTTCCTCTAAACTTCAGAAGTAAGTTTATCATTTCTAAATTCTAATTTCTTAAGTTTCTAAAGACATGCATCTGGAGTGTTTCTCCCTAGGCCTCAGCTGAAAATGGGATCTGTCCAAGTTGGACTTTCCTGGTAAACAAATGTTAAATAAACAAATAAATATTCAAATGCACATAATTTAACTTTATCATAATTAAAACAGTTTATCACAAATTTAAAGTTGATGCAATCAGTGTCTTACCCATGAGTTGAGGTATTAAAAACTCTTCCATTAACATTAATCAGGACAGTGCTGATTACACACACTTTGCAATGCCTGAATAAAAGTATCACATTATCCTCAACTTTATGCAGAGAAAATTTAGCACTGACCTCAGCTTTATTCCACATTGCTCTCATGCTGAAGTGTTATCTCTATCATGATGGCACTTAATTTTCTTTCTTCAGCATTACACCTATGCTTCCATTCCTCCAGAGCAGCTTTTTCTTTCAAAGTATGCCTGCTGTTTCATTTTCAGGGTGTTTCATCTCCAACTCTAGTCTCCTGATTCAGGCTGCACATTGAGGTCATCTGGGGATGAATTAAACTGATTTGTTGTATCATCTGCTCTCACAGCCGCTTCCAGGCAGTCCAGTTTCAGTGGACTGAGTCTTACATGCACCCAGTGAAGCTGTCTTCTTATCCTTGGTTATAGTGGCATACAAAATTACCTTTGCTTCTTAATCCTTAGTTGTGACATCAACATTTTCCCGTACTCTGTAGAGTTCATTATTTGATATTCTTCTAACTTTTATTAAAATAATTGCTGTACATGTTATATCACAGTGTATTTATTTTGTGTCTACAATAGTAAACAATGGTTTATAGGTTATAGACATCCAGTATACAGTAAATTCCACTGATGATATATAAAGATATATCACTACATAGTAGTATAAACTTGACTACTGTCATCAAATAAAATTTGATGTGCAGTAATTTGGTCTCCTAATCCACTGTCTACAAGCTAGCTACTATGCAAGTGGTCATTGGCCTTAAGGGTTATGGTAAACAAGTTCAGCTGTCTTGGGTAATAGCTTAAACTTGTCACATTCTAAGCTGTACACTTTTCATCTGCAGATAAAGAGTTATAACCTGTAGCTTCCTAGGATGTCACCCACTTTAGAGTAAGCCATGGGACTTTCAATACAATCTTAACAATAGTAAATGAAACTTGGCCAAAATCATTTTGTACACAGCTATGCACACAATATTTTTCAAAATGAGGATTAATGACAACTGCCCTGAAAAAATATACATTTGTGTCGTTGACAATAGCCAGATTACCTAGCAAGGCCAAGAACATATATTACTGTTTACCTTAAAATAAGTCAACCTTTAAATATTGGAATGGTGGCATTTATCTCTGAATAGTCATTCTTTGACTAAGCAGATACCAAACAATAGTTAGAATATCATATTCAATACTGATACCATTAAGTTCAAGAATAACTAAATCAAAAGTAACAAGCATTTAAAACTCATCAGCAAAACTCTGAAATAAATAAATCATGTAATTGAAAAACAAGCAAACAGAAATAATCTTATACATTAAAATGAAAGTTTTGAACAGAGAGATGAGATGCAACAAATTCTATTAGCTGGTAGACTGTAACTAATTTTAGCAAAATACACAGGGAGAATTTAATAAAGCCTACACAGTGTTTTTTTTCCCATGTAGGCATTGTGCCACACTGCTTATTCTGCCATGAACATTTTTAGATTCCGTAAGAACTGCTGACTGGCATGCTGTACCAGCACAGAAACTTCTGTGGCATGCAAATCACCTCATAAGCAGGTGAATCTCATGCAAACGAGGCAGGTAGAGCAATCCAGCAAGCAGATAGGCATCTCTCCAGACCCCAAGTTAGTGTCCCTAGTGTGCACAGAAAAATTCCGTATACAGGAGTGTAGACAGACAAAACGGGTTGCAAAAAGGTAGATATGCAGATAGAAATGTCATACCACATACACATATGACCGATACTATCATCCTTTATGTCAGAAAAATTAAAGGAAATAAGTTAAATTAATATGTATTTTTTAATAATCTGGGCAATTTTGCACAGCATGCCACAGTGTGTAAACATGCTTTATAGAAACATTTTTAAAAAATTGGAAAAAAACAAATTAATTAGTATGCAACAACTGGAAAGGCCACAGAAACACCTCACTAAAAGAATCACAGGGCTAAAGCAGATGCCCTATGCTGACTGACTAAAAAAACTATCTATACTGTGTCGCATATCATCTACTCAGAGGTGATCTCTGCTTAACATACAAGGCCATGTCAAACCCAGACCTGTTGGACATGCTACACTTAAAGAAATCCCAATCCATCAGAGCCACATGCTCCAGGGATCTAAACCTTGTCATCACAATGAACAAAACATGCTGGAGGAATAGGTTCCTGACCCGGAGACTCCCCATACTCTGGAATAGACTACACATGCATGTCAAGCCTCCTTGGCCCTCTTCAAAGGAACCTTGATGACTGGATGGGAGATAGGAAATTTACCCTGGGAATCATGTCAGTCATCCTGCTAGACAGTGTTACAGGGAAGTAAATACTGAAAAGAAATAGCCAGGGAATTGTTATGGCTAGGCTTGTATAGGCCCTAGGGGCAATAGCCTAGTATCAGCCTATGAACCTTTGAACCTTTGTGACAAAAATGTATTACAGGACTGTCTGTGGTGTCCCTACAATGGTGCATTGATGTTGTTGCTAATGTGGCTGGGCTCTAAAGCATCTAGTTTCCAGGCTGTGAGCAAGGATACCTATCCAAATGAGGTGGAGGTACTGAATAGCAGAAAGGAGTAATCTTATCTGCATATCCCCTTCATGTAGGCTTAGACACATGTTGCTGTTTACACAGAAGGCAGCTGACACCAGGGGAGGGTGTGTCTACTGACTTCTAAGCTCATTTCAGCTTAGGTGCACGTGTTTGCATGGGGCACCACCTGGCTTGGCTGAGCATGTCCCCTACAAGGGGTGTGTCCACTAATTTCTAAGCTTTGTTTAACTTCCCAGCATGTGTTTGCCAGGGGTGGTGCTGTGTTGAATGTGTTTAAAAAATAAAAATGTATTTAATTAGTTTTGACCCTTGTCTAACCTAAAATAGGGCCATGAAATGATGTTAATTATATTATAGGCAGGTGGAATGCATCATAGTTACCTAATCACACACTCTACACCTCCAGCAGAGCTCTATAAAGTATGCATACACCCTACATTCTGATTTTCCCCCAATACTCTGCACCATTGGAGTACAGACTTGGGAATTTTAACTGAGAGAATTCTAGGGGCTGCTGCAGGTCTGCTGCACCTGTATTTGCTACATGCTGAAGTCAATGTTGCTGTTACTGGTAATAAGCCTAGACAGAGAAGGAAAGAGAGTTTAGGCCCAGAGTAACCTTCTAGGAGCTACATGAGCTGCAGACTGTAAAGTACTACAGGATGGACAGGGACATACTAAAAGAACTCACTGAATTCTGCCGCCCTCAACTCAGACCCAGAGCCAACAGAGGGGAACCCATCCCAGTGAAAACAAAGGTATGTATAGTCTTTAGGATACTAGCTACAGGTACTTTCCAAAGACCAACTGGGGACATGATGGGGGTCTCATAGGCATCAGCATCCAGGGTACTCCACCAGTTCCTGGATGCTATGCTACCATATGCCAGTGAACACATTTCTTTTCTCCTCACTGCTGAGGTGAGGGCCAGCAATATGCAGCACTTCTACTGTGCAGCACACTACCCTTAACTACTGAGTGCCATAGATTGCACTCATGTGCACATCAAAGCATGACCCTATGAGGAGGGTAGAATCTACGTCAATCACAAGGAGTACTACTCCATCAACTGCCAGGTTGTGTGCAATGTCTGGGGGATTATCATGAATGTGTGTGCTGGCAGCCCTGGCAGTCATCATGACTCCCATATCTGGAACTCATCACAGCTGTACCAGATGTTTGCTAGGGGGGACATCCCACATGACCATTTACTGGGGGATGTTGGCATCACCCTGGAACCTTGGATGATGACACCCATCAGAAATCCACACACACCTACAGAAGAATGCCATAATGAGGCACACGCACAAACTAGGAACATCACAAAGCATGTGTTTGGGCTTCTGACATCATGGCTCCTGTGCCTCAAAATATCTGGTGGAGCCCTACAGTATGTGGTATGCTACACAATATGAAACAGCTGCAGCAGGATCAGCAAAGGGAAGGGATACACAGCCCCCCACCAGTGCCTAGGTCACCACAGCCACAGTCACAGAAGGACTCGGAGAAAGAACCCCCTGATGATGTCCCTGTAGGCAGACACAGACATGCCCAGTACACCCTGCCTTCAGCTAAGAGACAACACATAACACATTCACTGACAAACTAGAGCCCTAGGGACTGAAAACTTACTCCTACTCACATGCATATAGTAAATCTGATGCCAGGCAACTCATACAACCTGGACTTATCCATGTACTGGCTGTGTACTGCTTGCATCAGACAGAGTCAGCCCTGAACTACAGTTCTCTCAACCACTGCATTTGCAAGGTAAGTCCCTAGCCTACACACTACTTGTACGTATTATTATAATATGCTATTGTATGTATGACTTTGATGCATTTATGCAAGTAAATGTCGTGGTCTATTTGGACACAAGAAACATCAGCACTGAACTATAGTTACCCATTTCACTAGTATGTGTTCCAACTAGTCACCTGGCCTCATGGTTGTAATATGCACTACATCAGTCAAGGGAGATGTTAAACAGTGGGATCACATGATAGCTGGGCTACTGTGTATCCCAGCCGAACATGTGTTGCTGTTCCCCCACACCCAACACAGCAGTTTTCCCATATAACCGCTTTAACAGTAGGTCATCAATGGTATATCAGCAGGCCAGGCAAACTCAGGTGACTGATATAGAAATCTACCACACATTGTATGTCTCACTTGATCTAGGAATAACAATGTACATATGTATGCTTTTGATTGTATGATGAATGACTACTCTCTGGCTAGCAGCTTGTGTGGCTCAATGGACTAGGGAAGTTAGCAGGAGTGATGCTGTTGATGGTTCAGATATTGAAGTATCCATATATTTTGCATGTGAGGCATTATTATTTTGGTGTTGTCACAGACTGTCAGTCTGTGTGTGGTGTAACATTATGAACATCTGTCACATTTTAATAACATCAGACGGCTGGAGAATGCCATGGACATTTTGAGTGAAGTGCAGTATGCAGAAACAGGGACAGATGTCAGTGTCTGTAACACACAAAATACCAGACTGGAATGCAGGTAGGTGTGGCCTGGAGTCACTTTAGAAGTACTGACACTTCCACTGGTCATGCCCATACACTTAGTTAAACTGAGCGCAGTTCTGTTGCCCCTTGATCAAAATGACCTGTTATGTATAGCTATGTCTATACATTTATTTATTTATTTATATTATTTTACATTTGTTGACTGGGAGAATCCAACTGGATAAATGTCCATTTTCAGCGGAGGCCTGGGGAGAAAAGTTCCACAGTTTGTAAAAATACAAAGGCATATAAAGGCATGTATACATATATAGCATCAATTCACACATAGAGAGACTAAGTACATAACATAACATAAAATTTTAGAAGTACATAGAGAAATAAAATATGTTGGCTGCACATTTTAGAAATACATCGAGAAGAAATATTTTAGCTAATTTTAGTATAAGGATACGTTAGTTGTATGACCACTGATTTCTACTTGACATTTTGAGAGTATGTATGATTTGCCAATAGAGTTTTCAAGAGTACAGTAGAACTGCTAGTAGATGAGGTCTGCGTATAAAGAATTGTAGTACATGCAGTAAATTAGTATGTAGAGGTTGATAGAGAAGTACTGAGATAAAAAGCAAGTGTAGAGGGTCAACCTGGAGGAAGGCATGGGCATCGCCTATTGATAAGAAGGTGTTTCTTTAGTAGTTGTTTAAACTTAATGACAGAGTTTGCTGAGGTAATATCAGGGGGCAATGAGTTCCAGATTCTGCCTATGTAGTTAGGAAATAGGGAGTCTCCTGCTGAGTTGTTGGATCTGGTGATCTTAATTAAGGTCCTGTCACTAGAGCATAATTGTCTTGGGTTTTCATGTATTTTAAGTAAATTAGATAGTGTTGGTATTTTGTCTGGATATAGTAGGAGTTTTTTTGCAAAAACTAGCTGGTGGAATGTAATGAGATTTTGGAGTTCCAACCAATTTAGTTGGTATAGTGAGTGGTAATGATGGGAACGGTAGGGAGCATTTGTGGCAAATATGGCAATTTGATTGTTTTGAATAGGTTGGTGAAGATGGAGGCGGCATATAGAAGTGTGGATATAGCAGAGTTTGAGCCATGGTGATTTTAGTCTGTTGATTTAGGTATGTTTTATTTTTGTACAGACTGCCTCGTTTTCTGTGTATGTTTTTGATGTTTTGATTTATGTGTAGGTTAAACTTCAGTTTATTGTCAATTGTTACACCCAGTAGTTCTGTGTGGGAGTCTGAGGAGATAATGATACCATCACTAGACATAATATTGAAAGAATCAGTATCTAGTTTGTATTTATTTGCTTTGAAAATTAGTAATTTGATCTTTTTGGGGTTCAGTAACAGGTTTTTACTGAGAAACCAAACTTCAGTGGTTTTAAAGACTTGATGAGTAGTGGAAAGGAGTGTGAGGGGGTTGGTGGTTGAGCAGACTAGTGTTGAGTCATCAGCATATTGTATGACAGTTGCATCTTGGGTAATCTTATTCAGATCATTGATGAATATGGAAAATAATACATACATACTTACATATATCTATATATATCTGTCTGTCGCTATCTCATTCTTACATACAGAGTAAGAATGACAATAGTCCATGTTTAAAATATAAATACACATATAGTAAAATATATCAACAGATTTCCCCAGGCATCATTGATGGTGTACACTGTCTAGCTATTCCCTCTCTGCAGTCACAGCCACTGACGGTTTCATTAGCAGATGACTGCATATGAGGAGCTGTCACTGAATCCCACACAGAACCAACAGTTAACCAGGATGGCCTGTGACACACATTCAGTTACAGTCTGAGCCACTGACAAATACTAAATGCCAATGGCTACACAATACTATCCTTTGGAAAGTCATCCACCCCTGGGAAATATAGTAGTGTCTGCACACCACACACAGTTCATAGGTTCATAGGTGTTTACTAGGCTAATGACTACAAGGGCCTTTTTAAGCCTAGCCATGCATCCCAAATCTCTGACAAGTTCTGATACTCTTGATAAGTGTAAGCATGGGCCCGGGAGATGAACCATTTACATGTTACCTGTTCGTATTGAGACATAAGTGCCAAACCATGGATGAATTTTTGGTTTCCCATCCAATTGTCCAAGTTGTACTTGAATTGGGTTAGGGAGGAACACTGCTTCACATGTATGGGCAGCCTGTTCCATAGATTGGAGTAGTCTCTGGGATACATACCTATCTCTCCAGCAAGTCCTATTTATATCACAGGCAAGGTTTAAGACTTTAAAATGGGTAATTCTTCTACTGTTTGTTTTTGGATATGCAGGAGGTCCATCAGAGTGTGGTCTGACAATGCCCTGTATGCCAGGCATAGATCTTGCCTCAAAAGCCTGTAGGAGACAGAATACAGGGATAGGGCCTTGTGGCAGTCTGCATAGTACATATTACTTATGCTCTATATTCTTTTAGTGAGGAACCTCTGTGGACGTTCCATTTGTTAGATATGCCTGGTTAGGTACATACCAAAGGCTGCATTGTACTCAATGATAAGTCTTATGAATGCTGAATACAGTGAAACAATAACTTCCTTGGACTTAGATGCCACACCTTTGATTATAAGTTGTGTAGCATAGAATGATTTCCTCTCCACTGAAGACAGGTGATGATCAAAGGCTAGGTTACTATCTATGTGTGCCCCTAAGTCCCTAACTACTGGGTCATCTCTAAGGGGTGTGTTGTCAGTATGATAGTTACCAGGGATGGATGACTTCCCAAGGATACTATTATGCATTTCTTGGCATTTAGCTTTAGTCCATGGCTCTGACACCAGTGATTTGTCTGTGTCAGCCCCTCCTAGAGAACATTTGTGTCAGTGTGAGATTCAATGACAGCTCCTGATTTGCAATCATCTGCAAATTTAGTCAGCCAGAGACCATTGACATTGACCTTGACTTCTGAGAAGTAAATGCCAAAAAGGAGCGGTCCAAGGACTGATCCTTGAGGGACTCCACTTGTAACTGATCTCTTTGTAGAGGGGGACTCCCCAATTCTAACTTCCTGGGTCCTGTCTGTGAGCCAGTTGGCTATCCACCGGGTGAAATACAGGTTTGTACCTAACCTCTTGAGTTTGTCAACAATTTCTGAGTGGGGTATTGTGTCAAATGCCTTGGCCATGTCAAGGTAGGTAGTGTGAACTATTTTGCCTTCATCCATTGCTTTGGTGGCCTTCTCAAAGAAGTCCACCAGGTTGAGTAGGCATGATCTGCCCTTGACAAAACCAAACTGAGTTGGGTGCAGTGTCTGGAGGTTTACTATATCTTTATTAATCATCTCTATGATAATTCTTTCCATGGCTTTACATATAAGACTAGTGTGACTTATGGGTCTATAGTTTCCAGGGTCTGTAGATGGCCCACCTTTGTGTCGAGGAATGACTGTTGTCTTTCTCCATTCATGAGGCATGAAGCCTGTTTGGAGGCTACAGTTAAATTGTAATTCCAGAGGCCCTGATAGGTCATGTTTCATGCTATTTAGAAGGCATCCTGGGATATTGTCTGGACCCATATATGCAGTGTTCTTGGTCTTACTGAGAGCATTAAGGACCTGTTCCCTAGTGATAGTAGAGGGAGTTATATTTGATGATATTTCCTGAGGGAAAGTTGCAGGGGAGACAGGAGTAAAGCTGGAGCTGAATTTATCAGCCAGGATGTTTGCTATATCTTCTGGCTCATTATAGGTGGCTCCATTTACAATGAGCTCTGCACACAATTGTGTATTCTCTCTGAGGTTGCGGACATAGCTAAAGAATGCTTTGTGTTTGTCCATGCCATGGGAGGCCAAACTTACTTCAAATTTGGCTTTAGTAGACTTTATTTGTCCTATGAGTTGTTTGTTTAGTTTGATGAGAGTGCTTTTATACTTCTGGGTGCTGCACCTCATAATTTTTGCCATGATTTTCTTCCTCCTGTTATACATTCGATTGATTTTGTGATTCTACTATGGTGGCTTGTTTTTTGAGTTAGTTCTGTACTTCTTCCTTGTGAGTACAGCTGCCTCTATGCAGCTACTAACATGCTTGTACAGGGTTTCTGTGAACAGTTCTGCATATCCAGAAGTGTTCTCAGGGTTTATAGGGGCTTGGAATTTTGCCAGGTTCTCCCTTAATAGCAGGAGGTTAGCCTTAGAATAGTTCTTGAATATTTCCAGTTCAGCTGGGGGTCCAGGCTTTAGTTTTACTTCAAAGGATAACATTTTGTGGTCTGACCTTACCAGAGAAGGCATTAGAGTAGGGGGTGTGCAGCTCTCCCATATTAGTGAGGACCAGCTCCAGTATGGTTGCACCCATGGTTGGTGTATTGACTATCTGGTCCAGGAAGTTTCTGTTTACAAAATCCAGGAATCTCTGTGCATGCACATTTGATGTCATGTAGGATTCCCAGTTAATAGTGGGGTAATTAAAGTCATCCATGAATATGCCATTGGGTTGGATGGTTAGTGTTTCTAATAAGTTTAAATACATTGTATGGGTTTCCTGGGTCATAGAGGGGGACCTATAGCTTGCAAGGAAGTGGTATTGGATTTTACCTATGGTTATTTGAACATGGAGCAGCTCAAGTGCGTTGTCCTGTTTGACCAGCCTTGAAGTATATTTATTTTTAATGTAAATAGAGACACATCCACCTTTAGTCCTTGCCTGTGAAGTAGCTGGTCTAAACGTGTGGAAGGCGTTATAACATTGCACTGTTGGTGTGCTCTCCGCAGCTTTAAATCATGTCTCAGAGGACGCACAGACATCAGCATTCTCTAGGGTAAAGAGAGCTTCCAGGGAGTAGAGTTTTTTGTTTAGGCTCCTAGCACTGAACATTAATACCTTTAGATTTTCTCAGTTTTGATTTGCTATGTCGGAAGTACTTTCAGTTTGGCATTGCCTAAAAAAGACACTATGGGGAAGACAATGTTTTAGCTAATATTCATAAGCCAAGATGGGAGAGGTGCAGACCATCCCTGGCAAAGCAGCGTGATCTGTTCACCATCTCCTTCCATGCTGACAAATATTGCACTCCCTTAGGATGACACCAGAAACTAAGCCAATTATTAAAGTCAATCAATTTTTGTTCATATTGTAGCATCATCCTTGGAGAAGGTAAAATGCTGCTCAATGCTAGACTCATACCAGCCTGAGACATGTATTCCGAGAGCTCTATAATGTCACTCTTCATATAGTCTAGGGAGGTACATCTCAGGTCATTTACTCCCACATGGACTATGACTGAGTCATACTGGTAATTGTGGTCCTATGACCTGAGTGCATCCATAATGTGACAGATCCTAGCCCCTCGTAAGCAACTGACCGTAACTTTTTCCTTGCTCAGCCTGGTGAGAGGGACATCAGTGTGTCTCACAATGGAGTCCCCAATGACTAGAATGTTGGATTGTGTGTTGACTTGCCTTATGGGCTTAGAGGTAGAGGCTCCATGAGATGTAGCTCTATGTGTTGATGTGGGTGTTGTTTTGATTGAGTGTGTTTGAGGCTGCTGAGGGTATTTCTTATGTGTACTTTGTCTAGGAGGTCTTGTGGTTTAGGAAGGTTACATGTAAGTGCCTCAGTATATGTAGGTCTATATGGCTGCTTTGAATTGTGCATGATGGGTGCAGCGTGTGTACTACTGACAACCTTATTGACATTTGGAGTACTTTTATGTGAGAACTTTGCCTCCAGTGACATTGTATAAATACATCTCTCACATACTATATCATTTTGTTTGAGAATTAATTAGTTGTCAGTAAACATGAGGCAATTTCTACATTGCCCTCAGGATGCCCATATCCACCAAGCCAGTAACGGAGACAGTAGGAAAGTTCATATCCATGGCAACAGATGTTTTTTTTTATTGATTAGACTGTTGGAGTGAGAATATCAATCACTGTC
The DNA here is from genome assembly GCF_019279795.1 of Protopterus annectens. Classification (NCBI taxonomy): domain Eukaryota; kingdom Metazoa; phylum Chordata; order Ceratodontiformes; family Protopteridae; genus Protopterus; species Protopterus annectens. Next base: position 1,677,568,131 of record NC_056726.1, read on the forward strand.
AGGAGTATTTGGTTTGCAACTATGTGGACAGTGCTTGTCACTACAAACTAGTTGCCCTTTGTGCAACTAGATATTGGGGAAATTTCAATTCTGCTTTTTCAGGAAAAATATCACTCACGGTGTCAGAGTGTGTACAGAGCACTGCCAAACACTTGAGAGGAAACTAATACGTAGACCCTGAAAATGTAAGGATGAAGTATTTAGGCAGATATTCTGAAGTTAGAAACAAATCAAGCAGTACTTACTAAAAACAAATAATTAGCTTGTCAAGAATGATGAAAAGAGGGGAGTCGCATGAATGGCTACTGCCTGGCTACCACTAATGCTGGTTTCACCACAGCTTCACTCTGTTGGGATACAGTACTCCTTTGCTTCTTCTCTCATCAGAAGCAAAATGTTAGCAACAATCCCAAGAAGAGAAGCAGGCCACAACCTGTCTGGTGATCCAGTTGAGCCATTACTCATAGATGTATGGACATGGAGAAATGTAGCCTTTGACTTTTAGTGGACAGTGAGATGTGGGGATGCATTCAGTGTTGCACATCATAAACAGACAGGTCTGTGATGTAACTCCCAGACTGTCATTGCCATACTGTATGTGGCACTCATCACACCTATCACTGTGTACAATGGTACCCTTGTAGGCATATCTTACAACTGTAGCAGCCACACAGGTTCCACGGTACTGCAATTCACATTGCAGATAACATGTCCTATGGAGTTCATGTCAAGACCGTACATCTGTAGTCTGTCTCATAAATGCTTTGCAAGGGATGTGTATGGCAGCCATACAGGGAGGTGTCAGATCCCACTGTGTACCTCCCATGCATCCATGACAGGACTAACACGTCTTACCCGACCTACACACCTACACCGTTACTGTGGCATAAATACTAAATGCTGAAGAGACAGGTATATCACACAGACTGTACACCTTATATGTAAAAGTCTCCCCATACATGTGAAGTATACATCTACTGTGACACACATAATGTGCAGATTACATGATGGAATTGCGAACACAACAATCATAACTGTTGTCAGACAAATGTCTATACAGGACACAGGAAATTTGAAGATGGGTCATTTCCAGCACCACAGCTTGTAGATGTGTTAGCTCCCAACAGCCTGGTGACACTTACCAAGAGTATCAGACCTTTTCACATAATAGGGGTGTATGAGTACTCTGAATGAGGCCACTGTCCTTGTTAGCTTGTTACATACATATGGAATTATGAAGCCATGCATCTATAGTGCTGTACCTTGCTGAGGACATATGTCTTCTGTGCTGACAGTCTGTCCTGTGCTGTGATGTCTTTGGCTGTCTTGCTGCTGTGTGTCCATAGGTGTCCCCAAAAGAATCCTAAAACAGAAACATAAACAGGTCCCTGACACACCTTTCATTGTGTAAGTATACAGCCATTACAACATCATACAACATAAGGTACACAAAATTATGTGGCTTACTCATTACAAATTTCAGCATACAGTGGCTGTCTGTAAGCACTACAAGTGGCATGGCTAAACAATACAATACACAAGTACATGTTAATTTATATAGTCACCCTCTGAATCAGACACATAGCTTAATTTCCCTGCATCAATGATAAGAATGACAGGGATGTGGCACAGGTATCATCACTTGCACAGGGTGTTGTTTGCAGATGTAGGAGGCCTAGGCTGACCCAAGGTTGACAATATGTGTGTGATTCAGGAAGGGAACTGGGCAAGATGGACCATGGAATTGTGCCGTGTGTATCTGTAGGTGACCTGCATTTGACAGTGGTGTATGTGTGCATGTGTACACAGTCAAGCTCAGTGCTAGCCCTACATGTGTGTATGTTGGACAGCTTTGAACCATGCATGGTAGAGCTGAATGTTCACCATCTCTGGGCCCACACATGAGAAATGGCTCTGCCAAGAGTTGCACTGACACCTCCATGCCCAAGAACAGAGGCGGTGCTAGTAACTGATGGGGACTGCTATCTACTGGGAGCCATTAGCACATGGCCTGCCATGTCTTGGTGTGGACAGCACACTCCCCTCTGTAGCACTGGGTGTACTGCCACTATGGCAGCATGATTGTGCAAGGCCACATGGTCTTTCAGCAGATGGGGTTGCTGACTGACGTCCTCGAGACCGATGCTCAATTCCAGCCACACGTTCCAGCACAGACATTGTGCATTCCAAGACAGACACTGTCTCAGCCCACCTTCTGTCCACTGCATCAGTGACTTGATACAGAGTGTCACCAATGGGGTGGAGGCAGTCAGGGATGCCAGAAAGTGCTGCATCCATAACCCTAAGCATACATCTGGAGTTCCATTCAGAATGTTGACCTGAAATATACACCAAGTGAATTGTGATGTGACACCTGCAATGGGTGATGGAAGGAAAGTAGGCTTTCTACAAGCACCCCTATCAATCTGCCTGTGTGGAAACTCACCAGCTTTCTGTCTATGGCCAGTGCCTACACTCACTGGAGGCATAGTTGCCAAACTTTCCTGTTCAATGTCCCCACCCTCTGACTGTCTAATATCTGTGGCCTCTGGGGACTGGGTATGTGTAGACATACGGATTGTGTGCAGTGACAATGAGGGCAGAAGAGTGATGCCAACCTCTGGGACATATTCAGATGCTGAAGCCCCCACCTCTGCCTTACTGTGGCCACCATCATCATCAGAGGCCAAGAAAGACACTGACATCAGGTTGTGTAGGGGACAGAGACCACCTGTGATAAGAGTGGAAAAAGCAGTACATTAACACCTACAGTATTATGCTCTGTAGTACCATGTTGCAATAAATGTACAGCTCTATGCACTGTTGGCACCATTACAGACCTGTTGAAACCTCAACCTCATATAGTAGGACAGGAGGACATTACTATTCCCACAAACAGCTGTAGTTACTTGAAAATAAAAGCTCTATACACAGCAATCTCATCAGCAAAAATGAGGTTCACTGTTCATAGGTTCATAGGTTTATACTAGGCTAACTGCCCTAGGGCATTTATAAGCCTAGCCCAAAGTTATGTGGCTTACGCCGCCCCTTATGTTAGAAATACTGTGCCCATTAGTTTGTTGTGCCTCTGTCCAGTAGTGACACAGAGATGATTCCCGGGGTAAACCTACGATCTCCCATCCACCGGTCAAGATTTCTCTTGAACAGAGCCAGTGAGGTGCTCTGCCTCACATGGACCGGGATTTTATTCCACAGCATGGGGAGTCTCTGGGTGATAAATCTATCCCTCCAGCACGTCCTATTTATATCCGTGCTAAGGTTTAAGTCTCTTGCTCTAGTGGTTTTGGTGGATTTGGATTTTTTGAGGTGGAGCATGTCCATTAATTCTGGGTTGGTCATGGCCTTGTATGTCAGGCACAGGTCACCTCTGAGCAGACGGTATGCAACTGAATAGAGTTGGAGTTTCTTCAGTCTGGCAGCATATGACAGATTTTGGAGTCCCTTTATCCTTTTGGTGAGGAACTTTTGGGGACTCTCCAATTGCTGCAGGTGTCGGGTGAGATACATCCCAAATGGGGCATTGTACTCAATCATTGGTCTGATAAGTGAAGAGTACAGGGGAACAATGACCTCACTTGATCTGGATGTGAATCCCTTCATGATCAGGTGGGCAATGTAGAAGGTCTTTCGAACCACTTTAGCAACGTGAGCGTCAAACGAGAGGCCACTGTCAAGCTGGGTCCCCAGGTTCCTGATAACCTCTTCTGTGCTTAGTGGGTTGCCACCTATATGGTAGCTTGGGGTTACCTTGTTTTTCCCGAAGGGTATGACTATACACTTTTTGCTTAACTTCAGGCCATGGCTCTGGCACCAGCTATCAGTTTCGTGAGACCCTCTGAAGGATGTCTGTGTCCGATGTACTATCCACTATGGCACCCAGTTTGCAGTCATCCACAAACTTTGTCAGCCATAGTCCTCCTCTGTTTGCCTGTACTTCTGAGAAGTAGATGCCGAACAATAGGGGCCAAGGACTGAGCCCTGTGGGACTCCACTTGTAACCGGCTTGGAGTCTGACATGGCTCCAGCAACTCTAACCCTGTGGGTTCTGTCCTTCAGCCAGTTTGCAACCCATCTTGTGACATATGGGTTTACATTTAAGCTGGTAAGTTTCTCTATAATACCCGAGTGGGGTATTGTGTCAAAGCTTTGCAAGGTCAAGGTAGGCTGTATGGACTGCCTTTCCTCATCAATGGCCTTGGTGACTGTTTCGAAGAAGTTGACCAAGTTCAAAAGGCAAGATCTGCCCTTGACAAAGCCAAACTGGGTTGGGTCCAAGGTCTGCAAGTCCCCTATGTCCTTGTTTATGAGTTCCATTATGATCCTCTCCATAGCTTTGCAGACCAGGCTTGTTAAGCTTATGGGGCGGTAATTACCAGGGTCCGTGAGGCACAGCCTTTGTGGAGTGGGACCACAGTTGCCGACGCCACTCCTTGGGCACATATCCTGTGGTGAGGCTAAGATTAAACAGCTGCCTTATGTGCGGGTTTAGTTCTTCATTGAGTTCATGTAGCACACAGCCGGGGACCCCATCCAGTCCCATTGATGCTGTGTTTTAGCTTTAGAGAGAGCAGCTTTCACCTGCGCATTTGAGATGTCTGGGAGGCTACTCTCAGTTGGGATAGTTATCTCTCCTTTTGGGGGGGAGAGGGGGGTGAGGTTTGCACTGAACCTGTCTGCCAGTATGTTGGCAATGTCTGTGGGTTCAGTGATTTTGTATCATTTTGGACTAATTCTGAGCATATCTGGGAGTTTCCACCCAGGTTTCTGACATAGCTGAAGAAGGCCTTATGATTGTCTTTTGAATCTATGGCAATTTTTCTCTCAAAGTTGGCCTTGGATGATTTTATGAGGGATCATAGTTTCTTGCTAGTGCTGATCAAAGATGCCTTCCCATTTTGGGATTTTGCTCTATCATGTAATAGCTTTCTCCTCTTATTGTAAAGTTTGCTTATGGCTGGGGTCCACCAGACTGGACATTTGCCCTTGGTGGAAAGCGTCTTGGTTTTATTTGGGATGACATTTGTAAAGACTCTGCACAGTTGACACATATGGTAATCGTCAATGTCCTTACAATACTGTCGCATCTATCAGTGTGGTGACACCTACAAGACATACATATGACTGTAACATGTATACAGTCATAAAATATCTGTGCAGTTGGCAATCATGCCAACAGTACAGCACTCCAGGCAATAGGTCTGTAAACCTATATCTATAAAAAACAGTGTTGTGCTTACCAGGAGTAGGACCATGGTCTTGTCTGATTACTGATGGACCTGTGAAAAGTAGATGGAGAGGTAATGTCAGTACCACTGCATCTTGCACTGCAACAAGGTAATACATCCATATATCTCACATTTACAGTAACTACTATGTTAATTATTATATTGGTCAACATCTGAGCAGGAGAGTCAAACTGCAGTTAAGCTCTTCCCCCCACAAAGAACACAGACCTGACACCCACGTAAGAGTATGTACACCTAACACACAGAATGCTACAGTATTACAATGGCAATCAAACTAAGCTTACCTGCATGCTCCTCTGCCATGGAAACTGTGGCATCCACATAGATTTATAGGTTCATAGGTGTATACTAGGCTAATAGCCCTGGAGCCTTTACAAGCCTAGCCCATAGAAGTGCCCTGGCATCATGCCACCCAACATTAGTTCCCAGTGTCTCTATCAAGTAGAGCCAATGGAGTGATCCTTGGGATGAACTTTCTATTACCTATCCATTCATCAAGATTGCTCTTGAAGAGGGACAGCAAGGTGCTCTACTTGACATATATAGGAAGTCTGTTCAAGAGCATAGACAGTCTCTGGATGAGGAACCTGTCCCTCCAGCATGTTCTGTTAATTGTGGTAATGTGGTTGAGGTCTCTGGAGTGTGTGGTGTGGAAGGATTGGGATTTCTTTAGATGTAGCATTTCTAACAGAACTGGGTCAGACATGGCTTTGTAAGTAAAGCAAAGATCACCTCTAAGTAGGCGATATGAGATAGAGAATAGCTGGAGTCTTTTGAGTCTGTCCATGTAGAACATGTGTTTAATGCCTAGGATCGTGAGATACTTCTGTAGCCTCTCCAGCTGTTGCAGGTGTCTAGTGAGGTACATGCCAAATCGGGCATTATACTCAATGATTGGTCTAATGAAGGAAGAGTAGAGAGAGACAATGACCTCTTTCTTCCTGGATGCAAAACCCTTGGTAATGAGATGTGTCACATAGAAGGACTTTTTGACCACAGTGGCAATGTAGTGGTAAAAGGAGAGGTTGCTGTCAATCTGCATCCCCAGATCTCTTATACTGCCATTAGTGTTCAGTGGGCTCCCATCAATGTGATAATTAGTGGGAACTGAGTTTTTACCAAAGGGGGTGACAACACATTTTTTGGCATTAAGCTTAAGGCCATGGTTTCTACACCAGTCATTGGTCTCAGTGAGGCCTTTCTGTAGGATGTCTGAATCACTTGGGGAGTTAATGGCTCCCAGCTTGCAGTTGTCTGCAAGCTTGCTCAGCCAGAGTCCCTTTGTGTTGGCCTGGACTTCTGAGAAGTAGATGCTGAACAGGAGAGGACACAGGATTGATCCCTGTGGGACTCCACTTGTGACTGGTCAGCAGTCTGACTTGGAGTCTACTACACTCACACTTTGTGTTCTATCTGTGAGCCAATTTGCAACCCACCTAGTGGTATAGGGATTGATGCCTAGTTTGATGAGTTTATCAATAATTCACGAGTGAGGAATGGTATCAAAGGCCTTGGCCAGATTGAGGTAGGTTGTATGCACTGCCTTACCTTCATCCACAGCCCTGGTGACTGACTCAAAGAAGTCAACCAGGTTGAGCAGGCATGATCTCCCTTTCACAAAGCCAAATTGAGTGGGGTCTAGAGTTTGGAGATTTCCTGTATCTTTGTTAATCAGGTCCATGATGATGCGCTCCATTGCTTTGCATATCAGATTCATCAGGCTAATGGGGTGATAATTCCCAGGGTCTGTAGTTGCTCCCCCTTTATGGAGAGAGATAACTGAAGCAGTGCACCATTCAGTAGGGACAAAACCTGAGGTGAGGCTGTGACTGAACAGGGCACACAGATGTGGTGCCAGTTCGCTATGTAGTTCATGGAGAACACAGCCAGGGATATTAGCGCATCCCATGGAAGCTGTATTCTTGGCTTTGGACAATGCAGCTTTAACCTGTGCTGCAGTAATGCTGGGTGCCTTGCAGTCTTCCAGTTATTGTGATTGGTCCTTTGGGGGGAGGGGTAAAGTTGGCACTGAATCGGTCGGCCAGTATGTTGGCATTATCTGTTGGCTCAGTATAGGAGGTACCATTGTGCAGTAACTCAGAGCAAATCTGGGTATTTGCTGTGGAGGGTCTTGATATAATTATAGAAGACTTTGTGATTGCTTTTAGTGTCTGCCACAATTCTGCCTTCATAGCTGGCTTTAGAGGATTTGATGAGGGATCTCAACTTTTTGTTGAGGCTAATAAGGGAGTTTTTCCAGTCTTGGGATTTCACCTTTTTCTGCAAGAGTTTCTTCCTTCTGTTGTAGAGTAAATTAATGGCAGGGGACCACCAGATTGGCTTCCTTTTTTTGGAGGAGAGCATCTTGGTTCTGTTGGGTATGGCTAGTTCCATGCATTTATGTACATGTTCATACAGTGCATTGGTGTATGATTCAGCAGTCATGCAGCTATTTTCTATTGGCATGGGGGCCATGAAGTTAGCCACCTCTGTTCCATGATGTACTGTGTGATGGATGCCTGGGAGCTATAGTGTGCCTAGGTTCGCCAAGAATCCCTCAGTGGCTGAGAGTGGCTGTTCTGTTGCAGACCCTCTACCGGTGATGCCACATTCCCTGGCTACATCTGCTGCTGTTCTGCATGCAGCATTGATCATGTCCATCTTGTGGTATCGAAAATGCTCCTATGTCCTGCTCTGATGACCTGTAGAATTCATGTCACAGACAAGGTAGCCCATAATGCTGCACACTGTTTCCTGCTTTGCCTTCCCCTGGAGAGTAGGAGTTTGTGATATTGCCAGAGGCCTTCAAGTATAATCTCATTCTCCTCATCTGTGAAAGGTGTACGGTGTCTTGGGTACATGTATCCTGAAAGACAACATAAAGGGAATACATGTCAGGATCACATATGTGAAAGTATACCATGTAGAGATGCAGCAAGAACAGAATGGCTGTCAGCATCCACTGCTTCATCCCACATGTCATATTCCACAGTGTGAAAACATACCAAGTGTGTGGATGCAACTAAGATACTAGTGATAGTCAGCTATTCCCATGTGTGCCACGACAGATACTGCTGTATGATCATGCATCCAACACTGGAGTCTATTGCAGTGTGTTCCCTAGGTCAACCCCCCTGATAACATGTCAAAACAACAGTGCCAAACAAATTGCAGTGTGCTATTACAACCACTATAAAGGGACAGCCCCACGATACCAGTGTGCCATATTGACATAAAATATTCTACCCTTGATGTATTGCATGTCCTCAGTAAGTGTAACAAATCTCGATATCAATGACGTCATTATCACAGTTCTAAGAAGGGGTTAATGCTGTAATCCTTTTTCCCTGTAAGTATATTCACATATCTGCACCTTGTTGTAAAGAAAATGGTTACATACCTACTGGAGTGCAAAACTTCTCTTTTGATATGTGGTGATACTTAAGTTTTTGCAAACATGTGTTCTGTGTGTAGAAAGTCTCATACAGAATGCTTCCCCATAGCCAGTATGTTTGCCTTTTAACATGCTTCTGATTATCAGGTGATTGCCTCTTAACCAATCTGTGGTTCTGAAATGTTAATTTCCGGCAGAACAGATGATTTGCACTATCATCAGCCAATGACATGCAACCACTGTACAAGATATAAGGCCTCCATGTAGATTACAAGCCCTTTCTGATATGTTGTGCTGGACATTACTGGGGTGAGGAGACTACATCATCACAGAGGGTAGGTCTGTACAAGCTACTGTTACATACAGATGTGTGTGGTACAGACTCCAGCTGCTGTTGCAGGTAATAGGCCTAGGCAGAGAGTGTGAACAGTTTGTAGGCAGGGCCGGTGTTAGCATTTTGGGGGCCAGCAGTAAAAAAGTTGGGGGCCCCCCCCTAGGCATCCAGTATAAGTATCATCTCAAAATCCATCATAAGCAATGTTTTATTTTTTTATGCAAACTTTTTTAGAGGTGTAGTATCCAACAGACCTGCAGATAAGCTTTACATACATACATTACAACAGGCCTATGTTCACTATATGTCACTTGACCTGACAAAGGGGCAAACAAAGTTAGAGTTATTTAGCTGCAACAAGTGTGGTACAGCAACATTGCAACAATGTCTGGACTTGTAAAGTGAAATGATGATGACTGACTGACCTACATTTCACCCACACACACACACACACACACACACAACACACACATCCGCTCACTGAGTCCTTCTCCTTTGGGCTCCTGTCCCCCATACCATTTTTTTTCCTTTTTTCTTTTTCTTTTACTTTTTTTCTTTTTTTTCTAGAAGCTTTTTCTTTATAAGCTTTTTCTTTAGCTTTTTTACACAACCTTTTCATTAATAAGCACTTTTCACAATTGAATGATTAAAAATTCAAATTCACTAAAGAAATTCATAAGGTTGATTAATTTCCTTTCATTCACCTTTCTTTGGTTCATCCTGCACTTAACAAACAAGTCCAGGAAACACACTCAAGTCAGGGCCCAAGAGGTCCAGGGTTAACTCCACATTGGGATTATCTCAGCACCATTCAATATCACAGCCCTGTTTGTAGGACAACAACCTGTAGGCGTAACTGTGGCAGCTGTGGCAGCCTTGTAGTAGAGGCAGAACCAAAGTGAGGGTAGCCATTCCACTGCAATTAAGGCATGTGTTTCAGGCAAGTATGTTAGGCTATGGTATCATTAACAGAGTACTAGGCTATATATTTTGTCCTTGAGCAACATAGAGGATAAATATAACATGTCCACCATTTGGGCAACTGTCAGGCCACATGTTACAGTCTGTTACTCATTTGAAATGTGTATGCTGGCAGTCCTTGTTACAAGCAAAGGCTGAATATCTGTATGTTAGTTGTGCAGCTGTGCTAATCTGCACTGTGAGTTTAAAAGGATTGTGTACTGTACCTGACAGTAGTAGGCCTCATTTGCATTACTCAAGTTAAAATCCTCTGTAAATGCATATTAATGCATGATGTCACATTTATGCACTTATAATGTTGCTATAGGGATATGTGAAGTGTGTTCCCATCTGTAGGCCTGTGACTTCCATCAGTGATAGGCAGACATTTCATTTGTAATGCATTGTGTGGATAAATAGTGCATGACTCAATAACTAATTGGTGGCTTTAGAATAATGTTATTTAAATGCTACACACCACTGGATTTGAGCCCAGGACTGTGTGTGAAAAAATATACTGCTTGCAAGGCATTTATCAGACTGAGTTACTGAGTCACCGTGACAGCAGGTGTATATGCAAGATATAAGTACACACATACAGACTGTGACATACTATTTTTACAGCCATCATTATGTGCATAGCTTTATATGGATGTATTTCTGCACCAGGGTTCCTGTTGTACATGTATTTTGCCAGTAATGCCTTACCAGGTGTACTTGTAAATGTTGCTGATAAAAGGGGATATTTACCTGTTATTAGAGACCTCATTTACATTTATTCTTGTGTGTTTGACATTCTGGCAGTATATTCTTGCACCAGACTCCAAGATGCAATCCCAATTTGTGCAATACTCTTTAAACAAGTTTGTGTGATGCGGCAAGATGTGCAGTTCTGCTGAAACACACATAATGACTGTAACCTGCTATTACTATGTTTTGCTTAAACCACCTGTTTTAGCTCACAGCTGTGTGACATGGCAGGTTAATGCAACACCCTACAAGTGCAATGGTTGTGGGTTTGATGTAGAGGACAGGTGTTTATTTTGTAGATGTTTATTATTTAAAACGCATATATCAATATAGCTTTATTTAGCTGACCTTAGCGAAGCTGTGCAACGTGGCATGTTGCGCAGCATCGTGCTAAAAATATATAAAGGAAAGAAAAATGAGGAGTTAGAAAAGTGGTGAAATGGGATGCAAGCAGGGGAAAAAACATAGTGAAAGGCAGGTAGGTATATGCAGAAAGAGTGTAGAAAAGAACCATAGCTATCAATTTCTTCTACAGCTACAACTGCACACTTTGACAGAATTTGTAGATGACTTTGCACCCTAACCCCCAGAGAGAGGAGTGAGGGCAACATAATTGCATTGTTAAGCCAATTGGATCAAATAATATGTGTCCAGTGAAAACGTGTGTGAAATGGAGAGCTATATATGTGACAAATTTTTTTTTTTTTTTTGGGACAGCTGCCCATTTTTTATTTTAAGGTGAAAGTGGAATGTTGGGGGAGTGACATAGGTATATGTGGAGTAGGTAATTTGGGTAAGTGAGGAAGCATTTGCAGACAGGCAAGACAGACAAAACAGCAGACAGGGGTGGTGTATGACACAAGAGGGGGTAAACACCTTGGATAGGGAGGGTGTTTTGGAATCTCAGTCCAATGTACCTCCACAAGGTAACAGTGTGACTCACATTCCCACCCATGGGACTTTCAACACTGCTCCATCACGGCCCCGAAGGTGGAAGTGATGAAGGCTGGGATCCGATGCAAGCCTGCCCCACCAGGGTGGCCAGCATGCTGTCCATCTGATGCAGGTGTCTTCCAAACCCACTGTAGGTGATTCTGTGGTCCAAACCCAGCAGTTCATCATGGGTGACAACTCCCTCTCCACCACCACTCCCAGAGGGGCCCCAGCCCTGTCTTGTGGGGTGGTACTACCCCATGTCACAGGTAGTGCAGGGTCAGCAGAGGGGGCACCACCAGGCTGGGTTCCAGATGTGCTGGGACCTGGTGCCACAGCTGGAGGAGGCAAGGTAGGTGGATCAAGAGGAACCAGCCAACCTTGACATGCTGTAGTAAAGCAGTTATAACAATAAATTAAATTTAGTATTAACCAAACCAATGTTAGTATTAGCAGAATAGATCATAGTATCTATTAATCCAAATACATATTAAGGTATATTATGTGTAACAAAACATTAAGTAACATATCTGTAAGTATGTTAACAGCAAACCATTATGAATGAAATCATAAGGTCAGGAAAACAGTTTGTGTAACAGAATATGTTAATATTAAATCATAATAATAAATAATAATAAATTAAAGAAAATAAGGGGTAAAGAGAGAGAGAGAGAAAAGCATAACATTAGTTACCTCAAGGGTAATATTACTACACAGAGTACAACTACAAACTTCTACAGGTGTGCAGTGTCAGTTGTGAGTACAGTGACTACAAGTCTTCTATAGCTAATGTAGCACATACATACCTCTCAGGTTGTTAGCATGGGACAGTATGGGGCAAGTAGTAACAAATACAGGTACACAACTACACAGAACAGTTTCACATAATGTGGACTTATATAACTACCAAGGTGTTATGTAAATGGATTTGAAAATATATAGCATTCCAGGTAATTATTTATGTGGTAATCATGGAACAGACAGATTAAGGCAGTTGTAATTACATTATGAAAATTTGTCACAATTAAGGGGCATGTTTGTGTACATTAAGTAAACTAGACAGATGTCATGCCTTAGTTGACAGGCATGGGAGTAGAACCCAATAGCTGTGACTGCAGGGGATATTTGCAAATAATATAATAATTGAGTGTACCAACTTAGAACAGACATGCAATGACTACAGCCCTATTGCAAATATTAAAACAGACTGATTTAGAAACCCACAATGCTGCTTAACACTTTATTGGTATTGCTGATAATTCTCAGTGAAATTTACACACACTGTCTGCTCATAAAGTGGGCTGTCTCAGCCATATGCCTTTTATTCCTGGAGTGAAAGAAAAGTAAGCAATATTTGTTGAAACTGGCCTGGAGACAACCTTGTTGAGAAAAACATTTTACAGGACAGTCCTTTTGCATTGTAGAGCTATTACAGGTTTACACTTGACTGTAGTGATGGTAGAACACACATGCAATGAATACAGCCATGCTACAAATATTAAAACTGTAATATTAATACCTAAAAATTCAGTGGCTTTGTCCTGTGCAAACCCTGACTAAGCCCCACTCAAACATAATTTATAAACGAGAACCTCATTACAAGAATAAAACTCTGACTCTCTAACTGTTTAAAATTCTGTCTATCACCCACCTACTGGAAAGATTTAAAGTTAACACTACACCATGTATGATAACCACCTTAATATATGTGTTTTCCTTTTTCAGATGAAATCTTTAACTATTTCTTTCTCAGCTACTTCCTTCCAACCTTTGCTGTGTGTATGTGCGAAAAACATGTACCTGTGTGTACACATCGTTAAACAAATCTCAGTTTTGTGATAACTCACTATAATAATTTTGCTGTATTTAAACTTGTTTTTGTACATTTGGAGCTTTTCTCCCTGGGCCTCCACTGAAAATGGACCTGTACCAGTCAGACTTTCCCAGTTAACAAATGTAAAATAAAATAAATAAAGACAGATATATTCAGAAACCACAATGCTGCTTTACACTTTATTAGTATTGCTGACAATGTTTATTGCAATACAGTTGCTATTGTTCATTTATTGCACTACAGTTCTAATTGCCCATTTATTATGGGATTTTCCTGGCTAACAAATGTAAAATAAATAACTAAATAAATAAATAAATACAGATATATTCAGAAACCACAATGCTGTTTTACACTTTATTGGTATTGCTGGCAATGTTTATTGCAATACAGTTGCTATTGTTCATTTATTGCACTACAGTTCTAAGTGCCCATTTATTGCACTACATTTCTAATTTCCCATTTATTGCACTACTTGCTTATTGCACTACAGGTAGCATAATATATCCATCCTTGCCACACTCACAGCACAACCTGGCAAGGCACCCAGCATGGGACTGAATATTCCAAGTCCTGTCAGCTGCAACTGTTGGTAGAGAAGCACACCATTATTCATACCAGTTTTGCACACATTCAGCTTACATTTTGGTAAAACAGTGGTAAAAATACTTACATATTTGTGAGGCATGCCCAGACCTAGCCTCTTGGACCCAGGTGTCCAATGTTTCCCTCTTTCTCCACTTCAGGTTGCCACCAGTGCTCATCAATGCAGGGGATACCAGTACCACTGGTAAGATCCCTGGCCAACTGGTGTCAGGCCTGAACCTTACACTCTGATCCCTGGTAACCACCCTGCAGCAGCCTAGGTTCATAACTGCATATGAGCAGCCCAACAAAAAACCCTCAACTCCTACACCACCCCACCTCTGCACTTGAAACTGCTCACCCTCTCCAACACCATCTGGCATATCAACAGATAAGCAGACTCCAACAAATGGTGCAGAATTCCCATCTATTTGCCTTAATATAGGCTGTTTTCCTGCCCTTACATGTCATTCAGCATCATTCAAAAAAGAGCAGTGGTGCTTAGCATTGTGCAAACCAGCTAAGCGAAGATGAACAATGTGAAAATTCTTAGAACTGTGGTTTTAGCAAAGCTTAGCAATGTGCAAACAATATTAGCCATTAACCACATTTAAGCAATGCTTAGCACTGAGCAGTTCTCCCAAATGTAAAAATACTGATTTTAATTTAAAAGACATTTTACATTGCATTCAACAAATGATACGTGTACTAGGGACATGAACCCAGGACCTATGAAACTTTGTTTAGACTGTCACTCTACCCATTTAGCTACTTGGATAGCATATAAATTAGTATACCTTCACATACACTACTAAACAATCATGGTGTGCCACACAAACATGCCTAAATGGGCATAAACAAAATCAGAAAAAAATAATTACATCTGGTTTCAGTTTTTAGATATCTGTCAGATCTCTGCTGTGTATGTGTAAGCTCGGCTTGGCATTGCTGTGCTCTGCTCTATGCCCCACAAACAGACAGAAAAAAAAACAATTACCATAATTAATTACATCCAGCTTCTATGTATGGCAGGTGTCAGCTGTCTATGTATAAGCATGGCTTGGCATTGCTGCACTCAGCGCCGCACCACACAGACATTAAAAAAATATATAAAGATAAAAAAAAGAACAGTTATCTTAATTAATTACATCCGGTTTCTATTTTTAGATGTCTTGCAGGTGTCAGATGTCTATGTATAAGCATGGCTTGGCATTGCTGCATGCCATGTTGTTCAAATGGCCATTAAAAAAAAAAAAAAAGACACAACACTTTATACATTTAATACATAATGTATTAATGCACAGCACATTTCACCAATAGCACAGAGCATTACATGGAGCCTCATCATGTACATAACATCTGACCAGCCTCTACAATTCTGCCTACACAGATTCAATATCCCCTCTTACTATGCTCTCCCTCAGCAACATGCCATTATTAATATACATAGTGAACTGCCGAGAGGGAACCTGGGCCGTGTATACGGGTACATTCCATGTAGGCTCTACACAGACCCTACACAGAGTTTATTAAATCCTGGGGATAGTGTGCCCTACAACTACCTTTCAAGGTCAGAATATAATTTGCAAAGATCTTATAGGCAGTTCTTTCACTGTATGCATTCTCAAACAGAAAAGCCCAGCAACTCACAGAAAACAATCCCATTCTCTCTCTCTTTATTTCTATTTATGAGTCCCATACACTATTTCTTATGGGTTTCCATTTTTAATTTCCAGAAGATGCTTTTTGTGATTCCGCAGTTACATACTTCTGCAGCATATGTCCTAAATAAAATAAAATAAAATTCTTTCACCTAGATTAGCATATTCAATGAACATTAGGCTTCAGGCACTGCAGATGTGTGAGCAACAGAGATAGTTTCACTTCCAAATTTCAATGCATTCCTACAACACTGGTATGCACTTCTATATACAGATTTATACATTTCTTTAAAATATAAATTTTTTTACTAAAAAGGCAAATAAATTGCAGCTTCATTTATGTTTATCATTTAAAGAAGTCCTTACGTTTTTATTAATTCAATACAGCATTAGACCAGCTTAGTTCACTTCTCCAGCATTTTATTCTGAATGACCAATTATATTTTAGCCAGCTTATTTCATCTTTTCACATAGGGGGCAAGGGTGTGTATAGTTTTACTCCTAAAAAAAAGCGATACTTTTTTTGAATAGTATAAATTCCATTTTGAATGTTTTTTTCAAAATAACAGATTTCTTAAATGCGTCCATTGGACAGATAACTTCTTGTCATTATACTGTGGTCCTTTATAGACCACCCTGTTACATACAGTAATTCTACTCTTGTACACTTTCTGATAACTAAATTTGCAATGGACGTACTTACTTAAACCATTTTGCCAGTTAACCACAGTATTTAATTATTGGCCTATAATGATTCTTTAGTATTCTCATTGTTTTCATTGTCACCTGTAAGAATAGTGTATTCTTGCACTTTTTCAGTGATGTTTGTCCTTGCCTGCATTTCTTGGCTTTCCAGCTTCAGTTAACTTTCTTAATTGTGTCATTTCAGTGGTACTTACTGTTCATCCATTACTTGTTCTGTATGTCTATTTATGTTGTTAACTACATTGGACTGCACATCTGTGTGGTTAGAATCACATTTGAAAAACTGTTGAAAACTATCAAAGCACCTATCCAGCTGATAGATCTTCTTCTTCTTATTTTGGCTTTTCCTGGTTAGGGAACACCACAGCGGATCACCTGTCCACTCATGATTGCCAGTGGAGTTTTACGGTATCGAGTTGCCAGCCTGGCTCCCAACCTTCCACAGAAGGCACACACATGCATGCACTCATGCCTAAGGCCAATTTAGAGTGTCCAATGATGATTAAATAAAAAACAAAAATCGAGTTGGTAGCTCCTCAAATTAATGTAAATAAAGGAGCATGTTCCTTACATATTTGATAGCAGTTTTAAAATACTGCTGCAAGTTTGCTGCCTGATTCACTCAGTGAAGTCCCTCAGAAGTAATAAGCTATCATATTCTACCACAATAAGATTCTTTCATGTAGACTGGGTACACTTGCAAACTTGCTGCAATCCAAATTCCAGTTGCAAGTTCCTAAAATATTTATTGTACCATCACGCATGGCCTTCTGATAGGTTACATCTATATTTCATCATTATTTTCTGTCCATCGCTTAAAATAAAAATAACACCATGTCATCAGTGGCAAAATAGAAAACACCAGAAGTGTTTTGCAAATCCACAGATACATACCCAAATATGAAATATTATAATACATGAAGCAAAGAATCTTAACCAAATCTTTTCAAAGTGAGAGAATATCTGTTAAAAGAAGTACTATTATGGAATGGAAATATTAAAGGAAGAAATATTTTTTTTTAACCAAGTCCAATGTATATAAACCACACTTAATCAGTAAACCATCATAAGTGATATACCTGTGATTGATTATTATTATAGTGTCTACCATCGTTGTGGACAAACCTTCTAGCAGTTATAAGAGCTGGTCACTACATCTATAACCTGTTATAAATCTAACCTGAATACAATTATGATAGTAAGAAATTTGGTATGGGGATATCAGAATCAAATGCCTTGATTGTCCATGACTCACAAAATCTGAGCAATATCTCTGAATTTATGAACCAGTGGACAAAATAAAGTTTGAGACCCTGGATCTCAGTTTTGCAAATTATTTATTATTTTTATTTATTTACATTTGTTTACCAAGAAATTCCAACTGGACACAGGTCAGTGGATGCCCGGGGAGAAAAGCTCCTCAGAACATTAAATGAGCAGCAGAGTACATGAAGAAAAATTGAATATCCATACAATAGCAAATAATACATACTGCAGCAAACATTGGCTATACATACAATATGAAACAAAGTAATGGACAGATATACCAATATCTAACTAGAAGCTAGGAATAAAGGTAGGATGTATATACAGATAGTACTAAGCTCAAACGGATACTGTTCTAAACTCATATACCTAAATCTTATATACAATATTGCAGTAAACTCAAGCAGATATAAGGCAGAAGCTCCACATGAAAGTGGAACAGGTTAGAAGGGCTAATGGGATGGAAGGGGAATATAGAGGAGTAACAGAGGAGACTGAGTGAGTAGTATACGTGGTAGTGAGAGGAAGCTAGATGCAAGTCAGTTATATATGTATTTGGAGTTGAGATGAAGTGAGGTATTAATTATTATGAATCCAGGTGTCTTGATAAAAACTGTGTACAACTTTTACAGACAGACAGATATTGGTTATAATGAATAAGGTGGCTAAAGATGATGGAAAAAAAAGGGAAAGGAAAACATAGGTGAGTGTGCCTTGCATAAGATAGAAGATAATGGCATGTGGGCAGGAAGTTATAGAAGATGAAACTGAGGAAACTTATAAAAGAGTGTAGACAATGGAGTAATAAGGAAGCAGAGGCATAATAATGTTGGGGCTGGAGGGGTCTGCATCAGGTGCAAACAGTAAGAGGGTGCAGCTTGCCTTTAAAAAGCTTTTTGCATTTCAAATGTGAAAAGCTTAAGCCAAGTCAATAGCTGGATACTTTAAGAGCATTAGAAGCCCTCTTCTGTGCATCCCTGCATGCATCATGCATCAGTGCACACATGCACCCATTGCATTCTCCTTTTCCACATCCGCTTGGAATTTAAATACAAGGTGTCTTTGTGTGTGTGTGTGTGTGTGTGTGTGTGTGTGTGTGTGTGTGTGTGTGTGTGTGTGTGTGTGTGTGTGTGTGTGTGTGTGTGTGTTATTTGAAGTGTTTGCGTGGTCTGCATTGCTCTGAGTATCACTCATCTCTGCATTTAATTTTGATTTGAAGCTCTTTATTTAAGGTTTGATCATTTCTATTATTTATCTTATTCTAGTATTACATTTGTTTTGTTTTACGTTTTCTGTTTTGTTGGAGTGTTAAGCATTTTTGGCTAGGGTCACTTAAAAAAATTACCAAGAATTCCTTTGTAAAGAATTCCTTTGCAAACTGTGAATAGCATCAGTTAATTAGTGGGAGGAGCTGAGAGACAGCATTGCTATTTTATTTAGAAATATCTGTAGTTATCTGAAGTGTTTGTGTGGTCTGCATTGCTCTGAGTATCACTCATCTCTATTTAATTTTAATTTGAATCTCTTTATTTAAGGTTTGAGCACTTCTATTTTCTATCTTATTCTAGTATTGCATTTGTTTTGTTTCAAGTTTTCTGTTCTGTTGGAGTTTTAAGAGCTCCCCACCCACCTGCACAGTCCTTGTTGTGTTCTTAAATTTGGTGGCTTTTGAGTTGCCCACCCCTACTAAAAATCTCATTTTGGACACTCCTCCTAGTACCATCTCATCAGCTTATTCTACTGAGTAGAGAGAGATCATTTCTGAAGGCATACACCCTTAGTTTATCAACCTTAAATTATAGTGATTCATCCCTTCCCACTTAACCAAAAAAATGCACTTTATTCATCTGCTTTTACTGTATACGCGTTTCTTCCTACTTTATTACTTTATTTTGCTTTTGTTGCCTGTTCTTAAAAGTACCCAATTGTATTTATTCTGCTGCATTTATTACTGCTTGTTAGTAGCTTGATTAAACTGTAACTGTTATTCTAAGCCTTTTGGTTTAAGCACTTGGGCTTCAAGCCAGTTGCTTTACATTAAGAAGGTTTGTGGTCTGCACTCTTGTCTCAGGACAGGTAGCTTACATCCTTCTAAGTATGGAGTTGCTGATTAAAGGTTTAGGGTCTGTTTTTCTAAAAGTGTCTTAGTTCTGGTTTAAGCACTTGGGCTTCAGGACAGTTATTTTACATTAAGGTTTGTGGTCTGCACTCCTGCGGGAGGAGCGGATAGATTCTGCCCTTCTGAGCTGGGAATTTCTGGTCAAAGGCATATTGTGCCTGCTTATTTGAACTGTTTCTTTCTAAAATTGGTGGGTCCTGTTTGCTGTAGCATAGACTAGATTGAGATCTGCTGAATTTAGCTTTGTTTGTATAACTTGAGCACTAATCCAGGCCATCTTTTTTTTTGGAGAAGGTTCCCTTGCACCCTAGTGGCAGGAGTGTGCAGTTAGAACTTGTCTGATTGAAGACTGCTGGAAAGGGGCTCAGTTTTTAGCTTTTTTATTGGTTAATTTGTTTAAATCAGTTTGCTCATTTGCTACTGTTATATTTAAAAAAATGCACTTTATTCATCTTTTTTTTACTGTATTTGTGTTTCTCCCTACTTTATTACTTTATTTTGTTTTTGCTGCCTAGTCTTACAAATACTCAATTGCATTTATTCTGCTGCATTTATTACTGCTTGTTAGTAGCCTGATTAAATTGTAACTGTTATTCTAAGCCTTTTGGTTTAAGCACTTGGGCTTCAGGCCAGTTGTTTTACATTAAGGAGGTTTGTGGTCTGCACTCTTGTGGCAGGACTGGTAGCTTACATACTTCTAAGTTGGGAGTCACTGATTGAAAGCTTAGTGTCTGTTATTCTAAAAGTGTCTTAGTTCTGGTTTAAGCACTTGGGCTTCAGGAGAGTTATTTTACATTAAGAAGGTTTGTGGTCTGCACTCTTGTGAGAGGAAAGGGTAGATTCTGCCCTCCTGAGCTGGGAATTTATGGTTAAAGGCTTATTGTGCTTGCTTTTTGCATTGTTTCTTTCTGAAATTGGTGTGCCTTGTTTGCTGTAGCATAGACTATATTCACACCTTCTGAAGCTAGCTTTGTTTATGTAATTTGAGCACTAATCCAGGCCATCTTTTTTTGGAGGATGTTTCCCTGCACCCTACTGGCAGGAGTGTGCAGCCGGAGATTGTCTGATTGAAGACTGCTGGAACAGGGCTCAGTTTTTACTTTTTTAT
Source organism: Protopterus annectens (assembly GCF_019279795.1). Taxonomy (NCBI): domain Eukaryota; kingdom Metazoa; phylum Chordata; order Ceratodontiformes; family Protopteridae; genus Protopterus; species Protopterus annectens. Next base: position 1,677,589,044 of record NC_056726.1, read on the forward strand.
TGGTTAATTAGTTAATTGGTTTAAATCAGTTTGCTCATTTGCTACTGTTATATTAAAAAAAAAGAAAGTTCTAGCTTGTTTTCCTGACTTTCCTGTTACTAGAGTACTCCAGATACAGATTTACTATATTCAGGACTGTATTGTAGTTTCTGAGTTCCCCATAACTTTCTGTATTAGAGAGAAGCCTCTCAGCTTATCAGTGGGAGTGGTAAGCACTAGGTAGCCTATCTACCACAAGATGAGTGGTTTCTAGCTCCCTTTCAACTTTCCACTTTAAAAACCCATGTTTGCATGGATTTGTGTGCTGTGCAGAGCCATTAAGCTAGGGTAAACTATTACCAGTGCCAGAAAGTCTGCTCTTCAATTTTTCACTTATATCTTGCTAGTTCTCTTCTCTATTGCATTTAGCTGGCTTATTTGCCTAGTACTTCATCTTGTTTCTTGTAGCAATTATTGTAGCACACATAAGTGCTAACAGCACTAAATGTCTTAGAAAAAAATAGCTCCAGTACTTATTAATAATGACCATTCCTCCTGGCATATGTAAATGTAAGTTCCTTGTGCTTTCTCCAATTAACCTGGTGGACTTGGGCATTCTAAGGCAGTGTAGCAACTGCCTCATGTACAAAGACAACCTTCTCTTATCGCCCAGCAATCAGACTTGTGAGAGATGCGCTTAAATATCCAAACTGGAAGACATGCACTCACCAGCCAAGACTAAAATAGCTGGTCAAGAGGACAAGGTCAACACCTGCACCACACCACATGGAACACATAGCCCTCCAAAACACCAACCATCACAGCTCTCACATAAAAACACAAACCACACACCCACCTTTCCAGACACTCTCAATAGAAATCTACCCAAACAGCAGAGACCTGCAAACCAGAAATGCACTAAACCATCACAGCACAGCACAAATCACAAGACACATAGCTCACCTACACAGTGTCCCCATCAACCTAGGCCCCTAATGCAAAACAGCTTGGCCAATACAATAATCATAGGTGACTCGACAGTGAGGCACACTGATGTCCCACTTACTAGGTCGAATATGGTGAAGGTAACAGTCAGCTATCTGTCGGGTGCCAGGACCTGACACATAACACATGCACTCAGGTCACTCCACAACAAGTACAAGTATGACTCTGTCATTGTCCATGTGAGTGTGAATGACCTGAGATGTAGCTCCCTGAACTACATGAAAAGAGACATGGATGAGCTCTTGGATTATGTGGCCTGGGCAGGTATGACCCTAGCCCTGAGCAGCATCCTACCATCACCCAGAATGATACCGTAGTAGAAGCAGAAAATGATTGACTTCAACAATTTGCTAAGTTTCTGGTGTCATTCTAAGGGGATCCAGTATCTGTCTGCTTGGGATGACATGATTGACAGACCTCAATGCTTTGCCACAGATGGCCTGCATCTGTCACCCCTAGGTTTCCAGATACTGGCTAAGGCCTTACCGCCCCTGTAGTGCCTTTTTTAAGCAATGTTCCAAAGACCAAATTACCAGTAACAGCTATAAATAAATGCAGTCTGAGGGTCATGCTGCTCAACACTAGAAGTCCAAATCTCAAGATGCACTTGCTTGAAGCACTCCTCAAAATAGAGAACATCAACATTTGTGCTGTAATGGAGACCTGGTTTAAAGCAGCAGAAAGCACCCCTGCACTACCAGGCTATACCTCATTCCACACCTTTCTGCCCCAGAAAATGGACCGAAGCTCCAAAGATGGTGGCGTCTCCATATTCATAAAGGATATGCATACCTCCAGACTAGTAGCCCAGCATAACGCATCAGAGATACTTCAGGAACAACTAAACGTGGGCAAGATGGCAATTCAGGTCATAGCCTGCTATAGGTCCACAACCATGTCCCAAGATTCTCATTCCACATTCATAAGCACTCTGGAAACTATTAGGGTCCATCCCAACATGGTGACTTCAACTACAACTCCATCAACTGGGAAAACTACTCATGCACCAATACACTTGCCCAAAACTTCCTGGAATTCATTAATTCCAATGCGCTGGACCAGTTCATTCTTACCCCCACTAGAGGAAGCAACATCCTTGACCTGGTTATTACTAAGATGGGCAACCATTGTTCAACGCCAATAGTCAATTCCTTCCTGGTTATATCTGACCACAAACTAATTACCATGGAAATCCACATCTCACCCACACCACCAGCAAAGGTAACCACCATGAAAAACTTCTTCAAAGCTGACTTTGGGCTCCTAAAAACAGAGGTGGCTAACTTCACGGCACCCATGCAAATGGAAAATAAGTACATGATCACTGAATCATACACTAATGCACTGTATGAACATGTGCATAAATGCATGGAACTAGCCATATCCAACAGAACCAAGACACTCTCCTCCAAAAAATGAAGCCAATCTGGTGGTCCCTTGCCATTAACAAACTCTACAACAGAAGGAAGAAACTATTGCAGAAAAAGGTGAAACCCCAAGACTGGAAAAACTCCCTTATTGGCCTCAACGAAAAGTTGAGATCCCTCATCAAAACCTGTAAAGCTAGCTATGAAGGCAGAATTGTGGCAGACACTAAAAACAACCACAAAGCCTTCTACAGTTATATCAAGAATCTCCAGGGCAATACCCAGATTTATTCTGAGTTACTGCATAATGATACCTCCTATACTGAGTCAAAAGATATTGCCAACATACTGGCCGACAGATTCAGTGCCAACTTTACCCTCTCTCCTTCCAAAGAACCAATCACAATACCAGAAGAATGGCAGGCACCCAGCATTACTGCAACACAGGTTAAAGCTGCATTGTCCAAGGCCAGGTATACAGCTTCCATGGGACCCAACAATATTCCCTGGCTGTGTTCTACATGAACTACAAAGTGAACTGGCACCACACCTGTGTGCCCTGTTCAATCACAGCCTCACCTCAGGCTTTGTCCCTACAGAATGGCACACTGCTACAGTCATTCCTTTCCAAAAAGGGTGAGCAACTACAGACCCTGGGAATTATCGCCTCATTAGCCTGATGAGTCTGATATGCAAAGTTATGGAGTACATAATCATGGACCTAATTAACAAGGATCTACAGAATCTCCAAACTCTGGATCCCACGCAATTTGGTTTTGTGAAGGGTAGATCATGCCTGCTCAACCTGGTTGCCTTCTTTGAGTCAGTCACCAGAGCTGTGGATGAGGACAAGACAGTTCATACAGCCTACCCTGATCTAGCCAATGCCTTTGATACCATTCCTAACTCAGTAATTATTGATAGACTCACCAAACTAGGCATCAACCCCTATATCACTAGGTGGGTTGCAAATTGGTTCACAGATAGAACCCACAGTGTGAAAGTAGCAGACTCCAAGTCAGACTGCCAACCAGCCATGAGTAGAGTCCCACAGGGATTGGTCCTGGGTCCTCTCCTGTTTGGCATCTACTTCTCAGAAGTCCAAGCCAATATGGAGGGTCTCTGGCTGACCAAGTTTGCCAACAATTCCAAGCTGGGAGCCATTATTAACTCCCTAAGTGATGTAGACATCCTACCGGAAGACCTCACTGAGACCAACTGGTGTCAAAGCCATGGCCTTAAGATTAATGCCAAAAAATGTGTTGTCATTCTCTTTGGGAAAATCGCAGTTCCCATTAATTACCACATTGATGGTAGCCCACTGAATACTGAAGGCATTATAAGAGATCTGGGGACACAGATTGACAGCAACCTCTCCTTCCACCACCACATTGCCACTGTGGTCAGAAAGTCCTTCTTTGTGGCACATCCCATTACCAAGAATTTTGCATCCAGGAAGAAAGAGGTCATCATCTCTCTCTACTCTTCCCTCATTAGACCAATCATTGAGTATAATGCCCCATTTGGCAGGTACCTCACTAAACACCTGCAACAGCTGTAAGGGCCACAAAAGTACCTCATGAAGAGGATCCTATGCCTAAAACACATGGTCTACATGGACAGACTCAAAAAACTAGAGCTTTTCTCTGACTTGTATCATCTATTAAAAGGCGATCTCTGCTTGACTTACAAAGCCATGGCTGACCCAGCTCTGTTAAGAATGTAACACCTAAAGAAATCCTAATTCCTCCACACCACATGCTCCAGAGACCTCAACCTCATTACCATAATCAACAAAACATGCTGGAGGGATAGGTTCATAACTTAGAGACTGCCCATGCTCTGGAATAGACTTCCCATACATGTCAAGCAGAGCACCTCACTGGCTCTTTTCAAAAGAAATCTTGATGAGTGGATGGGAAATAGAAAGTTCACCCCGGGGATCACTCCAGTGGGTCTACTTGATAGAGGCACTGGGAACTAATGGTGGCATGACACCAGAGCACTTCTATGGGCTAGGCCTGTAAAGGCTCCAGGGCCATTGGCCTACTACACACCTATGAACCTATGTGTGCGTATGTGCGCATGTGTGAGCATGTGTGCACGCGCACGTGTGTGTGTGTGTGTGTGTGTGTGTGTGTGTGTGTGTGTGTGTGTGTGTGTGTGTGTGTGTGTGTGTGTGTGTTTTCTATGTTCCATGTTCCTCAGTCCACATTCTGCATGGAATTTATATACAAAACATTTGTGTGGGGGGTGTTAGCATACCTCTCAAATCTGGACAAACCCTAATATGATGAGGGGACAAAAGCCCAAAACTAGGGACAAATTTTAAATATTGCTCTTATAAACTAAATATCAGGATTTCTGTTAGCATGCATTTTCTAAATAATATGAAGTCTGAAACTCAAATGTATGTCATTATTTAATAACTTCAATCCTCTGTGATTTACCAGAAAACTAAACATTTTTATGAGGAACAGAAGAAAAATGTGAGGCAAAATCTGGACATTCTGCAAAAATCTGGACAGTTGAAAGCTATGCAGGTTAGTACATTTCCTAAGGTTCAAACCCTGTACTTTGGTTACTGGAAAGAAAAGAGACTGAATCCTCTATATCAACTACCAAACTTGCAAAAAAAAATTGCACTGGTGCATTTTTAAGGAATTGAGTTTCGGTGCATTTGTAAACTTCAGTGCATTTTCAAGGAATTGTGAGCTTCATGGGAAGAGGGGTTTACTGCTGCTCATGCTAGTTCTGTTTTCAATGTGCATCTGTTTTGTTTGGCAAATGGTCGTACTATAGCAGGTAGCATACTCACTTTTCATGCAGAAGGCTGTGGGTTCTACTCCCACAGCATGTAGATGGATTGCTGATACTATGTTGTATTTTAAGGGCAAAGAGTGGGGGTGCTACATTAGTACACCTCTCTTGCAGTGAGTGTGTTCTCCTTTGGATGAGATGCCTAGCAACTATAAACCTGTTTTCGGTTTGCCATCTATTCCCTATTGTAATATTACCAGCTTACCATTTTTTAATTTTTTTTAATGTAACACAACAATTTATTTTTTAAGGGGAGCAGGTACTGAATGTGTAGATGAAACACTGAAACATAAAGTTGTTTGCTATCAGCAACCTCTTCATTAGTTACAAATCATTTAATATGGAATTATTCAGATTACTTTTACTTTTGCAGAGTTGTGTATATTGAATGATATTGGTGAATGTAATGACATAAGTTTAAGTGGCATTTTATGGATGAAATGTTCTGAAGTAAGCAGTTTTGTCATTATTGGGTCATAAGTTGTATTGCATTGCTTACTGGAAAAATGTTCAAAATTAGAAATTTAAAACACACTCTAACAAGTGGTGCTGCATTACAGAAGGAATTTAATTTAATACAATTAGAAAGATGAATCAAAGAGTGCATGCATGTATGCATGGTCATAAAAATGTGTGCAAAGGGCCTATGGTTTGAAAAAGATAAAGGTAAAGTTTATCTGCCACTGGCGAGATGCATTTTCTTTTAATGTAAGTTTCAATACTGTTCCAATTAATGTGAGTTTCAAGGGCAGAGAAACTTATTGTTAATGCTAAGTCTGTTTTCACTGTGACACTAATGTTTTATTTAGCAAATGTCTATTAGTGGTTGTACTATAACACTGCATTTTAAATTAAATCCAATTATCTGCAGTCATTGTAGAAGTAAAGAAGAAAATATTACGCATACTGAGTGGTTTGAACAGTGCTTATGGTACTGGCTACGGGGTGTGTGTGTGTGTGTGTGTGTGTGTGTGGGAGGAGGGGGTGTTTGTGTAGGGCCTGATCCATTACCCTGCTTAGGGCCCCATTTGACCATGATCCATCTCTAAATTAGGGGGAATTCAATAAAGGGGTCTATATTAGAACATCAAAGTTTCATAACTTCAAATGTTCTAATATCGACACCTAATAAGCGAAAGCTGAAAATAGCGAAGTTTTAGATAACTGAATTCTTTTCTAGGGTAAGAATTTGGTTGTTCGTTCCTGTTGCTTTGCTATTTTCAGCTCCGCGGTGGAAAGTTACAGTGGGGTTCATGTAAGTGTGCGATTGAGTGGACATGAGGGTTAGGGTGGTCTAGGTGAGTTAGGGCGCAGGTGAGGTATGTGTGTGATAGTGACGGACATTAGGATTAGGGTTTGGGTTAAGGTAAGTGGGTAGATAGTGGTGTATGCACAGTTTAGTGTAAGTTTAGATGTAAGATTTTAGGTGTATGTGTGCGGATTGCTGTTTGTTTGGTGTATTTGTGTTGTGTGTATGTATTTTGAAACAGCAAATTTTTTCCCTAGGAATAAATTTGATGTTCTAAATTTTTGGTCTTATCAGTTTTCGGTTACTAGGTGTCGATATTAGAACATTCGAAGTTCTGAAACTTCAGTGTTGTAATATAGACCCCAATAAAGCCTACGGTATTTTTTTTTTTTTTTGCTTACATAGATTAATATACTGAGATTCAGTAATCACTGCTGAGCGGCATGCACACACACACACACAAACATGGAAAATTCCATTGAATTCAAATTACCTAATAAGCAGGTGAATCTCATGCAAATGATGCAGGTAGAGCAATCCAACAAGCAGAAAGGCATCTGTTCAGACCCCATGTCAGTGTCCATAATGTACGTGGAAAAAATCCTCATACAGGAGTCTAGATACACAAAAGGGTGTGTAAAACTGTAGAAATGTGGATGGAAATCCCCTGAAAATGTTATACCACATACACATATGAGCAAAACTATTATTTGGGATGTCAGAAAGATTAAGGAAAAATGTTAAATTAATAATTTTATAATTTTAATAATCTCTACATGTTTGTGCTACATGCTGCAGTGTGCACACATGCGTAATAGAAAAAAAATTGGGAAAAAAATAATTTTATACTATGTGACAGAAATGTAGTATAGGAACTTGCATGGAGTCCTATAATGGTACATTGCTGCTATTGCTAAGGTGATAGAGCTATGAAGGGTGTAATTTCCAGGCTGTCAGGGTGGATACATATGCAAATGAGATGGATTTATTGAATAGCAGAAAGGAGTAATCCTGTCCATATATCCCCTTTGTGTAGGATCTTAGACTATACTGATGTTAACACAGGATGTGGCTGACATCAGGGGACTGTGTCCTCCCACTTAGGCTCTTTTAAGTTTAGTTGCACGTGTTTGTGTGGCACACTACCTGGCTGAGCGTGTCCTTAAAATTGGATGTATTCAGTTATTAATTTTGACCTTTGTATAGGTTCATAGGTAGGTACTAGGCTATCTGCCCTAGGGCATTTATAAGCCTAGCCAGAATGTGTTGGCATTCTCCTCCCTTTTAGACTAGATTCCTGAGCCTCTATCCAGCAGGGCCATAGAAGTGATCCCAGGAGTAAATTTACGATTTCCCATCCACTCGTCAAGATTTCTCTTGAAGAGGGTCAGCGAGGGGCTCTGCCTAACATGAACTGTGATTCTATTCCAGAGCAAGGGAAGCCTCTGGGATATGAATCTATCCCTCCAGCATGTCCTATTTAATGTTGTACTAAGGTTTAAATCCCTGGAGCGTGTAACTCTAATGGATTTGGTTTTCTTCAGGTGGAGCATGTCCAACAATTCTGGGTTAGACATGGCCTTGTACGTCAGGCAGAGATCGCCTCTGAGTAAGCAGTAAGCAACTAAGTAGAGCTGGAGTTTCTTTAGTCAAGCTGAATAGGGCATCTGTTTGAGGCCCACAATCCTCTTGGTGAGGTATTTTTGAGGTCTCTCCAGCTGTTGCAGGTGTCGGGTAAGGTACATCCCAAATGGGGCATTGTACTCAATTATGGGCCTGATGAGCAATGAGTAGTGGGGCACAATGACCTCTCTTGATCTAGATGTGAACCCTTTTGTGATTAGGTCAGCTATATAGAAAGTTTTTCTAACCACTTTGGCAATGTGATTGTCAAAGGAGAGGTTACTATCTACTTGGGTCCCCAGATCCCTAATTACTTCTTCCGTACTTAGTGGGTTACCTCCTATGTGGTAGTTTGTGAGCACTTTGTTTTTCCCAAAGGGGATGACTATGCACTTTTTGGCATTTAGCTTGAGGCCATGGTTCTGACACCAGGTATCCGTTTCCATAAGGCCCTTCTGGATGATGCTTGGGTCAGCCGGTGAGTCGATTATGGCTCCCAGTTTGCAATCATCTGCGAACTTGGTAAGCCACAGTCCTCCCATGTTTGCCTGTACCTCAGAGAAGTATATACCAAACAAGAGGGGTCCCAGGACTGAGCCCTGTGGGATGCCACTTGTAACTGGTTTAGAGTCGGACATGGCACCCGTGACTCTGACTATGTGAGTTCTATCCCTGAGCCAGTTTGCAACCCATCTTGTGACATATGGGTTAATATTTAAGCTGGTAAGCTTATTTATGATGCCAGACTGGGGTATTGTGTCAAAGGCCTTTGCGAGGTCCAGGAAGGCTGTGTGGACTACCTTTCCCTTATCTATGGCTTTGGTTACTATTTCGAAGAAGTCAACTAGGTTTAGCCAAATTGGATAGGGTCCAGTGTTTGGAGATTCCCAATGTCTTTGTTTATGAGATCCATGATGATGCGCTCCATAGCCTTGCAGACCAGGTTAGTCAGGCTTATAGGGCAATAGTTCCTGGGATCCATTGTGGCGCCACCTTTGTGGAGTGGGATTACTGTTGCTGTATGCCATTCTTTGGGTACATAACCTGTGGTAAGGCTGAGTTGGAACAGTGAATTTATGTGAGGGTTTAGTTCATTTTGGAGCTCATGTAAGACGCAGCCCAGGATACCGTACGGTCCCATTGATGCTGTGTTTTTTACTTTTGAGAGGGCTACTTTCACCTGTGTATCTGTGATGTCTGTGGGGACTGCATTCTTCTGGGATAGACACTGGCCCTTTTGGGGGGAAGGGGGGGTAAAGTTTGCACTGAACCTGTCCGCCAGGATGTTGGCAATGTCAGTGGGTTCAGTGTATTTTGTGCCATTTTGCACCAGCTCAGAGCAGATCTACCCAGATTCTTGACATAGCTAAAGAACACCTTGTGATTATCTTTAGAGTCTTTGGCGATTTTTCTTTCAAAGCTAGCCTTTGATGATTTTATGAGGGATCGAAGTTTCTTGCTAGTACTGATCAGGGAGGCCTTCCCTTTTTGTGATTTTGCCTTATCATGTAATAGTTTCCTCCTTCTGTTGTATATCTTATTTATAGCCGGGGTCCACCAGACTGGTCTCCTGTTTTTGGAGGAGTGAGTCTTGGTTTTACTTGGGATGGCACGATCCATGCATTCCAGTAGGTGCTCATAGAGTGTATTTATAAAGGATTCTGTAGTTTGGGTAACATTTTCCATTTGCCCGGGGGCTTTGAAACTTTCCACTTTGGTCTTGAGAAGTGTGAAGTTTGCTTTTGAAAAATTTTTCACAGTGGTTTCCTTGGCCAGGGGTGGGGTTGGGATGTGGATGTCCATTGTGATTAGTTGATGGTCTGATCTTACCAATGAGGGGTTTACCTCAGGTATGGAACATTGAGCCCCCATGTTGGTGATGACCAAGTCCAATATGTTGTCCCTTCTTGTGGGAGTGGTGACCAGTTGTTCCATGGCATTTGAGTTTATAAACTCCAGGAACTGTTGGGCGAAAGAGTTGAGACTTGAGTAGTTTTCCCAATCAATGTTTGGGTAGTAGAAATCCCCCAATATCATGGTGTTTGGTGAGACCTTTATATCCTCCAATATTCTCAGGAATGCCAAGTGGGGGTCCTGAGACTAGGTGGGTGATCTGTAGCAGGCTACAAACTGAAAAGCAGTTTTACCTACTGTTAGTTGCACGTGGATGGTTTCCGCTGCCTCGTGCAGTGCCACTAACCTGGAGGTGTGTGTATCCTTGATGAAAATGGATACTCCCCGCCTTTAGTATTTCGGTCCGAGTTCTGGGGCTGAAAAGAATGGTATGAGTTGAATCCTGGTAGTGCTGGGGTGCTCTCTGGGGCCTTGAACCAGGTTTCTGTTACTGCAGAGATATCGATTTTCTCCATACTGTGGAGTGCCTCGAGTGCATGCAACTTGAGGTTTAGACTTCTGGCGTTGAGTAGCATTAGTTTTAATTGCATTTACTGTTTAGGACTACACACTCAAGTGTGTTAGCCTTTTCTGTGTTTATTTACTGTATTATTGCATTGTTTAGCCTGTTTCAAAAAAAATATATATATATATATTTATATATATATATATATATATATATATATATATATATATATATATGGGTCTACTTCTAAACACCGACCACGATTCCCGACACAAAACTCACCGACGCCAAATAACCGACAACACACAAACCCGACACAAACCCGACAATGCAAAACACCGAACACCAAAACACCGACACACGGAACGTAAACAACACGTGACACTACATACCATACACACTAGCCCTGACCCAAACCCTAACCCTAAGGTCCGACACTATCGCACACATCACCTACCTGCACCCTAACCCTAACTCACTTACCCACCCCTAGCCCAAGCTCCGACACTAACGCACACATCACCTACCTGCACCCTAACCCTAACTCACTTACCCACCCCTAGCCCAAGCTCCGACACTAACGCACACATCACCTACCTGCACCCTAACCCTAACTCACTTACCTGTTCACTCCTACCTCCGTCACTGTCGCACACTTACCGGGTCGCGATCACACATTACCCTTGTCGGTCTTTCCACTGTCGGCGAATCACCCTGTCGCGGTATACGTACCTGTCGGTCATCTGGCGTTGGTGATTTCCGCGTCGGTGAATCGGCGTTTCGGTCTTTAGAAGGGGACCCATATATATATATATATATATATATATATATATATATATATATATACTATCTTGTTTGCTCATTTCTCACCTTTTCTAGCCAGTCCATATCCCACGCTTTCCTTGTCTCGGGACTTTATTTTCTGTGCTCAGAGCTATCCAGACCTTGTTGTGGTAGAGGGAAGTCCTACTGCCTACCAGTGGGACTGGTGAGCATTGTACTGCTTATCTAACGCTAGAGGAGTGGTTTCCAGCTCTGAAATTGTAATTTTATTAGCCTTTTTGGGCTGATTTCTATCCCTTTCAACTTTCTGGCTTAAAAACGCATGTGTTTGCATATTTTTCACATCGTGCAACACTACGAGGCTACATTTAAACTATTCCAGGTGCCAGAAAGTCTGCTCTTCAAATTTTCACCTTAAAACTAGCTGGTTTCTCAGTAGTAGCACTAAAATCTGAACCCCTGTGACTAGCACTTGTTCTAGAACCTGCTGGAAAGCACTAGGAAGCCTGAAACTTATACATGCACTCAGCTCTCCTTGTCAATAAGGAGAAATTAATCATAGGCACTAAACAGCCTACAATTGCAAAGTACCTTGCAAAGGTAAGGGAAAGCAGCTCTTAAACTTTACAAAAAAGCACCTAAACAGACATGTCCAAGGGTCAGCTTCCAGTGATTTCTCCTGTCCACCTGGTGAATCTGGGCATACTGGGGCAATGTGGCAACTGCCTCAAGTACACAGACAATCCTCTCCTCCTACCACCCAACACTACAACCTGCGAGAGATGCACTTACATAGCCAAACAGGAAGCAAAGCTCTCTCCAGTCAAGATTGTGCTAGACAGTCAAGAGGAGAAGGCTAACACCTGCATTACACCTCTAAAAACTCATAGCCCTTCAAAACCCACACCATCAACACCCACACATAGCACCACTAAACCCATATATGCAGAGGCCCTTAACATTAACCTGCCCAAGCAACAAGGACCTCCGAAGCTGAAATGCAAGCAAACACCAGTGACAACCAAAGTGACACATAGCTCACAACACCAGTGTGCCACCCAACAACAGCCCCTAAGGCAAGACAATGTACCCAACACTTTAGTCATAGGTAACTCTATAGTCAGGCACACTGATGTCCCACTCACCAGGCTGAACAAGGAGAAAATTACAGTCAGCTGCCTGTCGGGTGCCAGGATCCGTGACATAACGCATGCACGCAAGTCACTCCACAACAAGTACAAATACAACTCTGTCATAGTCCATGCTGGAGTGAATGACTTGAGACGTACCTCCCTGGACTACATGAAAAGAGACATGGAAGAGCTCTTGGATCATGTAACCCAGGCAGGTATGACCCTAGCCCTGAGTAGCATCCTGCCTTCACCCAGAATGATACCACAGTATAAGGACAAAATGATTGACTTCAACAATTGGCTAAGCTTCTGGTGTCATTCAAAGGGGATCCAGTATTTGTCTGCCTGGGAAGACATGACTGACAAACCACGATGCTTTGCCAGAGACGGTCTGCACCTGTCACCCCTGGGATTCAGGTTACTGGCTAAAGCTCTTGTCACCCCTATAGTGCCTTTTTTAGGCAAGGCTCAAAGGATAAAACCACGATCATAACAGATACAAGCATGCAAAATCTGAAGGTAATGCTACTCAATACTAGCAGTCTAAATCTCAAAATTCACTCTCTCGAGGCACTCCTAAAAATGGAGAACATTGATATCTGTGCAGTAACTGAGACCTGGTTCAAAGCTCCAGAGAGCACCCCTGCAATACCAGGCTACAATTCTAACCACACTTTCCGGCCACAAAACCAAGACCGAAACACTAAATGTGGAGGAGTGTCCATATTCACCAAGGTATTCACACCTCCAGTCTAGTTGCCCAACACAATGCATCTGAAATTCTCCAGGTGCAACTAACACTAGGTAAGACTGCAATCCAAATTGTAGCTTGCTACAGATCCCCCACCATACCCCAAGATTCTCACTACACCTTCCTAAACATACAGGAAAATATTAAGATACAACCAAATACCCTAATACTGGGTGATTTCAACTACCCTGCCATTATTTGGGAAAACTACTCAGGTACCAACTCCTTTTCCCAACGGTTCTTGGAATTCATAAATTCCAATGCCCTGTATCAACTAATCCATTGTCCCACCAGGGGCTCCAATATCCTAGACCTGGTCATTACCAACATGGGAGATAGATGCTCCACACCAGTGGTCACCCCCTCATTGGTCAGGTCTGACCATAAGCAAATCACCCTTGACATCCACATCCCACCTCCACCCCTCAGTAAGGAAACCTCCTTAAAAAACTTCTCTAAAGTCAACTTCATGCTATTGAAGTCAGAAGTGACAAACTTCACAACACCCACACAGACGGGATCTGGAAGTTCGACTGCAGAATCCTACACTAAGGCACTGTATGAGCACATCCACTCGTGCATGAATCGTGCCATCCCAAATAGAACCAAGATGCTCTTCTCCAAAAAAAGAAAGCCAATCTGGTGGTCCCCTGCTATAAACAAACTATACAGCAGAAGGAAGAAACTGTTGCAGAAAAGAGGAAAATCCCAGGATGCAAAAAAATCCCTCACCAGCCTCAGTAAGAAGCTGAGATCCCTCATAAAATCCTCAAAAGCTAGTTACAAAAATAAAATTGCCAAAGATTCCAAAGACAACCACAAGGCATTCTATAGTTATGTCAAGAATCTAAATGGCAATGCTCAGATCTGCTCTGAGCTACAACAGAATGGCATTAAATATACTGATCCCAAGGATATTGCCAATATCCTGGCAGATCAATTTAGTGCCAACTTCACCCCACTCTCACCCCCTAAAAGGCCCATCTCAATACCAGAAGTTGCCAAATTCCGATAATCACAGCCACATTGGTAGAAACAGCACTCTCCAAAGCTAAGAATACAGCATCCATGGGACCAGATGGCATCCCAGGCTGTGTACTACATGAACTACAAAATGGACTGGCACCCCACCTAAGTGTCATGTTTAATCATAGCCTCACCTCAGGCTTCGTGCCCACTGAGTGGCGCACAGCTACAGTTATCCCGCTCCACAAGGGAGGATCCACCTTGGATGCCAGGAACTACCATCCCATCAGTCTGACAAGCCTGATCTGCAAGGGCATGGAACACATTATCATGGAACTTATAAACAAAGACATTGGCAACCTTCAAACACTGGACCCCACCCAGTTTGTGTTTGTGAAGGGCCGATCTTGTCTCCTGAATCTGATTGACTTCTTGAATCAGTCTCCAGAGCTGTGGACGAGGGTAAGGCAGTCCACACAGCCTATCTGGACCTCGCCAAGACCTTTGCCACCATCCCCCACTCTGGAATCATAGATAAACTTACTAAGCTGGGCATAAATCCCTACATCACTCGATGGATTGCCAACTAGCTTACTAACAGAACCCAGACTGTAAAATTAGCTGACTCCAAATCCAGCTCTAGACAAGTGACAAGTGAAGTACCTCAGGGTTCAGTCCTGGGACCACTCTTGTTTGGCATCTACTTCTCTGAAGTATAGGCCAACAATAAGGGACTCTGGCTAACAAAGTTTGCAGATGACTGCAAACTGGGAGCCATTATTGAATCCCCAAATGATGTGGATATTCTACAAAAGGGCCCTACAGAAACAGATGCCTGGTGCCAGAGCCATGGGCTCAAGCTTAATGCCAAGAAATGTATAGTTATCCCCTCTGGAAAAAAAACATGTACCCATGAACTACCACATAGGTGGCAGGACACTAAACATTGAAAGTGTGATGAGAGACTTAGGGACACAAGTGGACAGTGGTCTCACTTTCGATAACCACATTGCCACAACAGTCAGGAAATCCTTCTATGGGGCACACCTCATCACTAAGGGCTTTTCATCCAGAAAAAAAAGAGGTCATTGTCCCATTGTACTCATCCCTCATTAGACCCATTATAGAGTATAATGCCCCATTTGGTATGTACCTCACAAGACATCTGCAACAGCTGGAAAGGCCACATAAATACCTCACTAAAAGAATCACAGGCCTAAAGCAGATGCCATATGCTGACCATCTAAAAAAACTCCAGCTATACTCTGTGGCATATCGTCTACTCAGAGGCGATCTCTGCTTAACATACAAGGCCATGTCAAACCTTGAGCTGTTGGACATGCTCCACTTAAAGAAATCCCAATCCCTCAGAGCCACACGCTGCAGGGATCTAAACCTTATCATCACAATGAACAAAACATTCTGGAGGGATAGGTTCCTGACCCAGAGACTCCCCATACTCTGGAATAGACTGCCCATACATGTCAAGCAGAGCGCCTCATTGGCCCTCTTCAAAAGGAACCTTGATGATTGGACGGGATATAGGAAATTCACCCCGGGGATCATGTCAGTCGCCCTGCTAGACAGGGGCCCAGAGAAGAAAATATTGTGGGAAGAAATTTCCAGGGAATTGTTATGGCTAGGCTTGCATAGGCCTTAGGGACGATAGCCTAGTACCAACCTATGAACCTATTACCCTTAGTTTTTTGTTTCTGGTATTGTCTATGGAGGTGGGTTTGTCTTTTGAGCCTTGTCTCAAAAAGGCACTGTACGGTGCTGTTTTCAGTGTCACACACTGAAATAGGGCCCTTAAATTATGTTAATTATATTGTAGGCAGGTGGAATGCATCATAGTTAGCCAATGACACATTCTGGACCTACAGCAGATCTGTATAAAGTATGCATGCACACTACATTTTGATTTTCCCCCAATACTCTGGACCATTGGAGTACAGACTTGGGAATTTTAACTAAGATAATGCTAGGGGCATTTGCGCGTCTGCTACATCTGTATGTGCTAGATGCTGAAGGCAATGCTGTTGGTGCTGTGACAATAGCCCTAGGCCAAGAAGAAGAGTGTTCAGGCCCAGGGTAACCTTGCAGGAGCTACATGAGCTGAATATTGTAGAGCACTACAGGGTGGACAGGACATGGTATAAGAACTCACTGTGTTCTGTCACCCTCAACTCAGAGCCACAGCCAACAGAGGGAAACCCATCCTAGTGGAAACAAAGGTATGTGTAGCCCTTAGTATGCTAGCTACAGGTACTTTCCAAAGACCAAATGAAGACATGATGGGGGCATCACAGGCATCTGCATCCAGGATACTCCACCAGTTCCTGGATGCCAAGATACCACATGCCAGTGGGCACATATCTTTTCCCATCACCCCTGAGGCAAGGGCCAGCAATATGCAGCACTTCTACTGTGTAGCACACTACCCTGAAGTACTGAGTACCATAGATTGCACTCATGTACACATTAAGGCACCACTTGATGAGGAGGGTAGAATCTATGTCAACTGCAAGGGGTGTCACTCCCTCAACTGCCAGGTCATGTGCAATGCTCAGGGGGTTATCCTGAATGTGTGTGCTGGCAGCCTTGGCAGTTATCATGACTCTCATATCTGGCACATATCACAGCTGTACCAGATGTTTTTAGGGGGGACATTCCACAGAGCCATTTATGGGGGGATGCTGGCCACGCTCTGGAACGGTGGATGATGACACCCATCAGAAATGCACTCACACCCACAGAAGAATGCCATAATGAGGCACACACACAAACTAGGAACATCATAGAGGATGTGTTTGGGCTTCTGAAGTCACAATGTGAGTGCCTAGATATATCTGGTGGATCTCTACAGTACAGAGGATGTGTTTGGGCTTCTGAAGTCACAGTTCGAGTGCCTGGATATATCTGTTGGGTTTTTGCAGTGCTCTCCAACTACATGTACACATATGTTCACAGTATGTGCTAAGCTATACAATATGATCCTGTGGAAACAGCTGCAGCAAGATCAGCAAAGGGAAGGGATTACTGTGTTGTGTTTGACAGACTGCCACACTGTGTGTTGTGTAATGTTATTAATCTCTGTCACATAATTACATCGGACAGCTGTAGTATGTCATAGACAATATGAGTGACTTGCAGCACTGCAGAAACAGGGACATATGTCATTGTCTGTAACACACAGAGTCCCAGACTGGAGTACAGGAAGGCATGGGCTGAAGTCAGTTTATATGTAGTGAGAATCCTACTAGGCATGCTCATACAGTTAGTTAAACAAAAAGCAATTCTGTTGTTCCTTACTCAGAATGATCTGTTATATATAGATATGTCAGTAGATGTATAGATATCTATTGGTCACTATTTTTCTTTCCCATAGATAGTATATCTATCTATATAAATATATATACAAATATGTATATACCTATATATATATATATATATATATATATATATATATATATATATATATATATATATAAATCTACATATATATATATATAAATATATATATATATATATATATATATATATATATATATATATCACACACACACACACATCTACATTTAAATATACATCCCTATGTACATAAACATGTGTGTGGATGTCTGTATTGTCCTACATACCCTGATAATGGTGAGTAAAGCTGCACTATCACATATATATCTATAATGTTGCTTAAAGGATTACAAAGTAAGGGCTCAACAGTACATAATGCACTTACTTCCAGACCCCTGTGCCTGCTGGATGTCACCACACATACACCAACAGGTGAACAGATGGTGTAATGTATAATTTTGTCTACACACGCATTGACAGGGCACATTGCTTTTTGACTACAGGCTTGCCCATGTAAATGTAAACAGAAACATGTGGCCAAAATGACATCTGTAGCCACATAGCTAGGATAAATAATGGTTATCTGACTGCTAAGCTTTTGCTATGGGCCAACTGTTTCACTAGGGATGACTTTGCAATCATGGATTCTGCCCCAGTGCCTTTCCTTACTAGGTGGAAGTCTATCTGAGTTGCATGTTGACTACTCTTGTGATCTTGTGACTGCCTCTCTTTCCGAACTATGTGTTGGCTACTATCAAGCCATTTGCCAGACAGAAGTCTAGAATGGCTTCTCCTTCTTTATTCCTGTTGCCCCACCCATATGGACCCAGGCAGTCCTCATAGTCTGTTCTGTCTGTCCCGATATGTGCATTTAACTCATCCATTATCAACACCAATTCATGTTGTCCTGCTTTGTCTAGTAAGTCCTGCAACCGCTGTCTGAATGCATTCTTTTCCTCACTATCACAACCCTGTTGTGGGGCATAGGCTGAGATTATGAATACTGTCCTCTCATTATACTGGAGTCTGACTGCCATGAGTCTGTCATTAATTCTGATGATATCCCTTACCTTCTGAAGTCTCTCTCTCACCACAATTCCTACACCATTCTAGACTGCCCTCCACCTGAGTAGTAGACTCTGAATCCCAAGCCAAGTGGCTTTAATGCACTGCCCTTCCATCTTGTCTCCTGGATACAAAGGATATCCAGCATCCTCCGTATCATCATGTCATCCACTTCCAAGCTGCATCCTGCCAGGGAACCTAAATTAAGTGCAGTAATTCTCAGTTCATATTTGGCAAGTTGGCTGCTTTTACGTCCAGTTTTCGCTCAACAGAGCTATCCCAGGTAACACAGGCTGGGTAACTAGACACCAGCCAGCCAGTAGCTTATTGACTCAGGGCTACTGGGCTTTATGGTGGGCACACACTGGCCAATAGGGGCACATATACCTCTCCCACCATTAGCATGGGTCCCTGGCATGGGTCAGAGTAGGCCGGGTCCTCAACCCACCATTTTTGGTGACATTAGTCAACATGACTGAATCACCTAGAGCCATATTTTACACTGTCAAGTGGCTACCCCTGCCACTGTGCGCAATTTGTTATCCATGTTCTCCTATCTTGAGGATACTGCACACCACAGTAGATGCCCAAGCCAGTTGATCTGTACAACACTTCCCCCTATAGGGCACCATGTAGAGTGTGTACTGCTGCCCACAGTTCCATTCATTGGTGAGTGTGAGATGGAGACACTCAGCATGTTTTTCAGACATGAGAGAAACCCCAGTGGGGCACAGGGAGAACATGCAAACTTCAAACAGGCATTGGTCAAAGGTCAGGATCAAACCTTATACCTTGTGCATGGGAGGCAAAGACCTTAACCACCAAACCATCTGGTCTCATCACAATCAGCGGCAAACAGTGGTCAGAGAAGGCTCTAAGGTCAACAGAGACCAGGCTGAAGACCCGGAAGTTGACTGGAGAGAAAGTACAACAGTTCAAGGAATTACTCAGGGCTCTAGCACCTCAAGAAAAGGAGGAAATAGGTGGAGTTGAAGAAGAATGACAGCGCCTAAAACCAGCATGTGTCAGGACTACAGAAAAGATATGTGGCCAAGCCAGGTATGGAAATAAGGTGGATTCAGGCACCTAGGCAGCGAGGCATTTTCCTGTGGTACATTTGACTGGGAACACATGGCTGAAGTGACATTCAGTTGCAGAGAAATATGGCTTTTTCAAATTCTCTGTGGGAAAAAAGAACCACACACTGCCATGCTCATGGCTTTAATAACCAAATTCATAGTGGCAGAAGAAGTAATGAGTGTTGTGCTCAGTGTACAGTACATACTTATGTAACTACAACATGTAGAAGTGTGCTACAGCATTGAGGAAATCCTGCAGGCTACCGTAGTCACATTTATGCTCCAGTATGCGTTTTAGGTAATGTTCCCTAGACACTGTGAAGGGGGTAGTGGTCCACATACTCCAGTTATAAAGACACTGCCCATTGTGCACTGCATTTTACTGCCACTGACATGCCCTCTGGCCGGCCTGCTGCTGATGCCTGCCATATTGCCTTCTATCTCATGTTCCCTTGGGGACCATGGACATTATTTTCCCACTGTGCATTTGGTTATTAAGCCTGTGAGGATGGCAGTGTGCACTTCTTTTTGCTGACAGGGAATTTGCAAACAGCCATATTTCTCTGCTGCTAAATGTCACTTCAGCCATGTGTCTCCAGTCAAATGTACCACAGGGAAATGTCTCGCTGCCTAGGTGCTTGAACCCAAATAAGGTACATAAGGAAAGCTGGTGGTGGAATGTAGTACAGGAAGTCATCAAAAGAAAAATGAAGTGCAAGAAGATGTGGGAGACAGAAAAGACTGACAAGGCTATGAAGGACTACTGGTTGGCTAACAAAGAAGCTAAGAAAGAAATTGCAATAGCAAAGAATAGGGCATCAGAGCCACTGTACTAACTTCTGGAAAGTGACTTAGTAAGGGGCACAAAGAAACTATATCAGGTTGCAAGGCAAAGATTGAAAGATAAAGAAGATAGTCAGATACCCTTCATAAGGGATGCCAGCAACAACCTGCTCACCAGCCCAGAGGACATCAAAGGCAGATAGGAGTATTTCCAGCAGTTTCTGAATGAAGAAAATCCCACAGAAACAGCCTACGATGAGAGAAGAAGAGGAGCCCACCATAGAAGAAGAAAGAACAGCACTTAGGAAAATAAAGTCAGGGAAAGCGGCAGGCTCAGATGAGGTCACAGCAGATATGATGGCACTTTAACTTTTCAGAGTTCTGCATTGTCTTAATTTTTGCCTGAATCATTTTATATATTTGCTGACTGAATTATTTTATATATTTGCTGGCATTGTTTTTTTGTTCCTGATCTCTTCTGAACCCCCCCCCACCCCCATTTCTGTGGTGGTGATAAAGTTTATAAAACTGGTCTAACATATTTTTTGTTATCTGATTGTTTCAATGCTTGCTGATCTAAAATAGCCCCTGTTTGCAAATTCCTGCATACACTGTTAGAAACCCCTTGTTTTCTGACTTGAGTGCTCTCAAACAATCTGAGAATATAGTTGGTGATAAGTATAATTCTTTGCACTTTAACTTTTCAGAGTTCTGCATTGTCTTAATTTTTGCCTGAATTATTTTATATATTTGCTGGCATTGTTTTTTTGTTCCTGATCTCTTCTGAAACTGATCCCCCCCCCATTTCTGTGGTGGTGTTAAAGTTTATAAAGCTGGTCTAACAGTTTTTTGTTATCTGATTGCTTCAAGACTTGCTGACTTAAATAGTCCCTGTTTGTAAATGTCTGCATACACTGTTAGAAACTCATTCTGTTCTGACTTAAGAGTGCTCTCAAACAATCTGGAAATATAATTGGTGATAAATATAATTCTTGGCACTTTAACTTTTCAGAGTTCTGTATTGTCTTAATTTTTGCCTGAATTATTTTATATATTTGCTGACTGAATTATCTTATATATTTGCTGGTACTGCTTTTTTTGTTACTAATCTCTTCTGAAACTGGTCTCCCCTATTTCTGTGGTGGTGTTAAAGTTTATAAAACTGGTCTAACAGATGTTTTTTATCTGATTGCTTCTAGGCTTGCTGATTTAAAATAGCCCCTGTTTGTAAATTCCAGCATACTTTGTTAGAAACTCATTGTGTTCTGACTTAAGAGTGCTCTCAAACAATCTGGAAATATAATCAGTGATAAGTATAATTCTTGGCACTTTAACTTTTCAGAGTTCTGCATTGTCTTAATTTTTGCCTGAATTATTTTATATATTTGCTGACTGAATTATTTTATATATTTGCTGGCATTGTTTTTTTTTGGCCCTGATCTCTTCTCAAACTGGTTTTCTCTCTCCCACCCATCCTATTCCTGTGGTGTTTGTTATAGTTGGTGGTTTTGCTATTGCTCGCCCCTACTGTAAATTTGATCTGGGACATGCCTCCCAGTCTAGTGTTCATTCTACCTATTACAGAGAGAACATTTGAGAAGGCCAACCCACGTAGGTTCTTAACCTTGAATTATCTTCTGCTCCTCCTTCCTCCCCTTGCACTTTACTAACAAAAAAAAAATCAATAAATAAAAAATCTCCCAGTCTTCTGACTGAGTGCATTTCTCAGCTGATAAGTATATTTTTTGGCACTTCTTAACTGTTCAGAGTTGAATAAAGCAACAAGTGAATTTAGTTCAGAATACATTTCGAATAAATTGCATTTATTTAAACTGCATTTGCTTTATTTTTAGTGCTGTTTTAGCTGCTTTCTAAAAAAAAGTCTAAGCTTGTTTCCTGCCTTTCCTGTAACTAGTCTAGTCCAGATACAGATTTGCTTCTGAGCCCTCCAAGCCTTTTTGTGTTGGAGGGAAACCTTCTAGCTTATTAGTGGGAGTGGTAAGCACTAGATAGCCTATCTACCACAAGAGGAGTGGTTTCTGGCCCAGAAATTGTAGTTTATTGGCTGTTTGGGCAGTTTTTCCATCTCTTTCAACTTTCTGGTTTAAAAGCCCGCATTTGTGATTGTTTCCTGCCTTCCTGTAACTAGTCTAGTCCAAATACAGATTTGCTGTATCCAGGACTGTTGGCAAGCTTCTGAGACCACCAAGACCTTCTGTGTTGGAGGGGAAGCCTTCTAGCTTATCAGTGAGAGTGGTAAGCACTTGGTAGCCTATCTACCACAAAATGAGTGGTTTCTGGCCCAGAAATTATAGTTATTGGTCGTTTGGGCAGTTTTTGCATCTCTTTCAACTTTCTGGTTTAAAAGCCTGCATTTGCACTTGTTCCCTGCCTTTCCTGTAACTAGTGTAGTCCAGGTACAGATTCACTGTATCCAGGACTGTTTGTAAGCTTCTGAGCCACCCCCCAGCCTTTCTGTTTTTAGCTTATCAGTGGGAGTGGTAAGTACTAGGTGGCCCATCTACCACAAGAGGAGTGGTTTTTGGCCCATAAATTGTAGTTTATTGACCATTTGGGCAGTTTTTCCATCTCTTTCTACTCAGTTTATTGACCATTTGGGTAGTTTTCCCATCTGTTTCCACTTTCTGCTTTAAAAGCCCGCATTTGTGCTTGTTTCCTGCATTTCCTGTAACTAGTCCAGTCCAGATACAGATTTGCTGTATCCAGTATTGTTGGTAAGTTTCTGAGCCCCCAAGCCTTTCTGTGTTGGAAGAAAACCTTCTAGCTTATCAGTGAGAGTGGTAAGCACTAGGTAGCCTATCTACCACAAGAGGAGCAGTATCCAGCATAGAAATTGTAGATTATTGGCTGTTTGGGCAGTTTTTTTCCATCTCTTTCATCTTTCTGGTTTAAAAGCCTGCATTTGCACTTGTTTCCTGCCTTTCCTGTAACTAGTCTAGTCCAGGTACAGATTTGCTGTATCTAGGACTGTTTATAAGCTTCTGAGACCCTCAAACATTTCTGTGTTGGAGGGAAGCCTTCTAGCTTATCAGTGGGAGTGGTAAGCACTAGGTAGCCTATCTACCACAGGAGGAGTGGTTTCTGACCCAGAAATAGTATCCTATTGGCTGTTTGGGCAGTTGTTTTCCATCTCTTTCAACTTTCTGGATTAAGAGTCCATATCTGCGCTTGTTTCCCACCTTTCCTGTAACTAATCTAGTCCAGATACAGATTTGTTATATCCAGGACTGTTTGTAAGCTTCTGAGCAGTAAGTCTGCTCTTCAAATTTTCCATTAGATCTGCTAGTTCTCCTCTCTCCTGCACTTTTACTAGCTTATTAGTTTAGCACTTTACCAGACTTCATTTAGTAACTATTGTAGCACACAAAAGTGCTACCAGCACTAAATGTTCTACAAGGAAACAGCTCCAGTATTTATTAATGCCCACCTCTACAGGCATGTCTAAAGGTCAGCTCTCTGTGCTTTCTCCTATTAACCAGGTGAACTTGGGCATCCTGAGACAATGTAGCAACTGCCTCATGTACACTAACAACCCTCTCCTCTTACCTCCCAACACTCATACTTGTGAGAGATGCACTTATATATCCAAATTGGAAGCTATGCACTCTCTAGTCAAGACCAGAATAGCTGGTCAAGAGGAGAAGATCACACTTGCACCACACCACATGGAACACATAGCCCTCCAGAACACACACACCAGCACTGCCTTCAAATAAAAATACAAATCACACACCCACCTTCTTGGAGGCTCTCAATAAAAATCTACACAAACAGCAGAGACCTCCAAGGCAGAAACATACCCGACCACCACAACACAACACTAATGACGAGACACATAACTCTCCTAAACAGTATGCCACTCAAACAAAGTCCCTAAGGCAAAACAGCATGCCCAACACACTAGTTATAGGTGACTCGATAGTGAGGCACACTGATGTCCCACTCACTAGGTTGAATAAGGAGAAAGTAACAGTCAGCTGCCTGTCAGGTGCCAGGATCCACCACATAACTCACGCACTCAGGTCCCTCAACAACAGGTAAAAATATGACTTTGTCATTGTACATGTGGGTATGAATGACCTGAGATGTACCTCCCTGGACTACATGAAAAGAGGCATAGAGGAGCTCTTGGATTATGTAGCCCAGGCGGGTATCACACTAGCCCTGAGCAGCATCCTACCATCACCCAGAATTATACCACAGTACAAGCAGAAAATTATTGATTTCAACAATTGGCTAAGTTTCTGATGTCATTCTAAGGGGATCCAGTATCTGTCTGCCTGGGATGACATGATTAACAGACCTCGATGCTTTGCCAGAGATGACCTACATTTGTCATCCCTGGGCTTCTGGATACTGGACAAGGCTCTTGCCACCCCTATAGTGACTTTTTTAGGTGGTGTTCCAAAGACCAAATTACCATCATAACAGCTACAAACAAATCCAATCTGAGAATCATGCTGCTCAATGTTAGAAGTCTAAATCTCAAAATGCACTCACTCAAAGCACTCCTTAAAATGGAGAACATCAACATTTATGCTGTAACAGAGACCTGGTTCAAGGCAGCAGAAAGCACTCCTGCACTATCAGGCTATAACTCATTCCACTCCTTTCGGCCCAGAACATGGATCGAAGTTCCTAAGACAGTGGTGTTTCCATATTCATAAAGGATGTGCACACCTCCAGACTGGTAGCCCAACATAATGCATCTGAGATACTTCAGGTGCAGCTAACACTGGGTAAGACAGCAATTTAGATCGTAGCATGCTATAGGTCCCCAACCATATCCCAAGACTCACATGCCATGTTCTTAAGCAACCTGGAAAATATTAGGGTCCAACCTAACACTCTAATACTGGGCGACTTCAACTACCCCTCCATTAACTGGGAAAACTACTCATGTACCAATATACTTGCCCAATGCTTTCTGGAATTCATTAATTTCAATGCTCTGGACCAGCTCATTCTTACCCCCACTAGAGGTAGCAACATCCTTGACCTGGTCATTAATAACATGGGCGTCCGTTGTTCTGCACCAATAGTCAACTCCTCCCTGGTTAGATCCAACCACAAACTAATCACCTTGGCAATCCACATCCCTTCCAACCATCCCCTCCCACAAAGGTAACCACCACTAAAAACTTCTCCAAAGCTAACTTTGGGCTCCTAAAAACAGAGGTGGCTAACTTCACGGCACCCATGCAAATATAGAATAGTTGCCTGACCGCTGAATCATGCACCAATGCACTGTACAAATACATATACAAATACATGGATCTCGCCATACCCAATAGAACTAAGACACTCTCCTAAAAAAACAAAGCCAATCTGGTGTTTCCCTGCCATAAACAAACTCTACAACAGAAGGAGGAAACTGATGCAGAATTAGGCGAAGTCTCAAGACTGAAAAATTCCCTTATCAGCCTCAACAAAAGGTTGAGATCCCTCATCAAATCCTCTAAAGCTAGCTATGAAAACAGAATTGCAGCAGATAGTAAAGATAACAACAAGGTCTTCTATAGTTATGTAAAGAATCTCCATGGTAATACCCAGATTTGCTCTGAACTACTGCACAATGGTACCTCCTATACCGAGCCAACAGATATTGCCAATGTATTGGATGACAGATTCAGTGCTAACTTTACCCCTCCCCCCCCCAAAGGTCCAATCACAATATCAGTAGATTGCCAGGCACCCAGTATCACTGCTGCACAGGTTAAAACAGCACTGTCCAAGGCCAATAATACAGCTTCTATGGGACCTGACAATATCTCTGGCTGTGTTCAACATGAACTACAGTGTGAACTGGCTCCTCACCTGTGTGCCCTGTTCAATCACAGCCTCACCTCAGTCTTTGTCCCTACAGAATGGCACACTGCAACAGTCATCCCTCTCCACAAAGGAGGAGTGATTACAGACCCTGGGAATCATCGCCCAATTAGCCTGATGAGTTTGATATGCAAAGCTATGGAATGCATCAACATGGACCTAATAAACAAGGATATAGGGACTCTCCAAACTCTGGATCCCACACAGTTAGGTTTTGTGAAGGGTAGATCATGCCTGCTCAACTTGGTCAACTTCTTTGAGTCAGTCACCAGAGCTGTGGATGAAGGCAAGGTGGTTCATACAGCCTACCTTGATCTAGCCAAGGCCTTTGATACCATTCCCCACTCAGGAATCATAGAAAAACTCACTAAGCTAGGCATCAACCCCTATATCATTAGGTGTGTTGCAAACTGGCTTACAGATAGAACCCAAAGTGTGAAAGTAGCTGACTCCAAGTCAGACTGTCAACCAGTTATGTGTGGAGTCCCACAGGGTTCAGTTCTGTGTCCTCTCCTGTTTGATATCTACTTGTCTGAAGTCCAGGCCAACACAAAGGGGCTCTGGCTGACAAAGTTCATAGACGATTGCAAGTTAGGAGCTATTATTAACTCCCCAAGTGGTGTTTACATCCTACAGAAAGGCCTCACTGAGACCAACGACTGACTTCAGAACCATAGCCTTAAGCTCAATGCCAAAAAATGTGTCATCATCCCCCTTAGGAAAAACTCAGTTCCCTTGAATTACCACATTGATGGTAGTCCACTGAACACAGAAGGCATTATAAGAGATCTAGGAACACAGGTTGACAGCAACCTCTCTTTTGACCACCACATTGCCACTGTTGTCAAAAAGTTCTTCTATGTGGCACATCTCATTACTAAGAGTTTTGCATCCAAGAAGAAAGAGGTCATTCTCTCCCTCTACTCTTCCCTCATTAGGCCAATCATCAAGTACAATGCCCCATTTGGCATGTACCTCACTAGAAACCTGCAACAACTGGAGAGGCAGCAAAAGTACCTCACAAAGAGGATCCTAGGCCTTAAACACTTGTCCTATATGGACAGACTCAAAAATCTCCAACTATTCTCTGTCTCATATTGCCTACTTAGAGGTGATCTCTGCTTGACTTACAAAGCCATGTCTGATCCAGCTCTGCTAGAAATGTTACATCTAAAGAAATCCCAATCCCTCCACACCACACACTCCAGAGACCTCAACCTCATTACCACAATCAACAGAGCATGCTGCAGGGACAGGTTCATAACCCAGAGACTGCCCATGCTATAGAATAGACTTCCCATACATGTCAAGAAGAACACCTCACTGGCCCTATTCAAGAGAAATCTTGATGAGTGGATGGGAAATAGAACATTCATCCTGGGGATCCCTCCAGTGGCTCAACTCGACAGAGACACTAGGAACTAAGGTTGGGTGGCATGATGCTAGGGTAATCCTATGGGCTAGGATTGTAAAGGCTCCAGGGCCATTAGCCTAGTACACTTCTATGAACCTATGAACCTAGGCTGGGTGAGATAGGGGAAAATCACTGCTAAGGGTACTAATAGCAGCATGGAGAGAAATGCGTATCCCAGATGACTGGAGAATAAGCATACTCATGCCAGTGTACAAGAACAAAGGGGACATCCACAACTATGGGCAGCACAGAGGCATCAAACTCCTATCACAAATTAATGAAAGTTCTGGCGTGGGTGAGTGATAAATGTTTGCATTGAGACAGATACTTGAGAAGAAGCTAGAGATGAGGAGAGAGTCCAACTGGGCATTTCTAGACTTGGAGAAAGCATATGACAAGGTCCCAAGAAAGCTGATTTGGGCAGTACTGCAGTGGTTTGAAGTCTCACAAACATTGGTAGAATTAGTGCAGGCTATGTAAAAGGACCCAATGACTCAAGTATGAACAGTGTTTGGCCTCACAGCGGGGTTCCCAGTGGGTGTGGGTGTACATCAGGGTTCAGCTCTGAGCCCATTGATGTTCATATTGGTGATGGACTACATTAGCAAACAGTTTGGAGGGGACAGATCAACAAAGCTGCTGTATGCAGATGTTGTGGCAGTACAGGCTAACTCTGAGCTAGAACTTCAGCAAAGGATAGGAAAATGGAATGCAAATCTGAAGGCACATGGGATGAAACTAAACACAGATAAGATGATGGTAATGGCAGAAAATCGGGGAAATCAGAAGAAGATGAGAATAGAGACAGAAGGGAAAATAGTGGAACAGATAAACAGCTTCCGGTATCTGGGAGGAGTAGTTGAGAACGGTTGTGTGAATGAAGAGGTCAAAACTAGAATCAGAAGAGCTGCAGCCAACTGGCATAGAGTATCAGGTGTAGTCTATGACATAAGAATGCCAAAGAAGCTGAAAAGTAAGGTGTACAAGACAGTGGTGTGACCAGTGCTACTGTATGGTACAGAAACCTGGGCAGTAAAAGCGGAACAGTTGAAGAAGCTAGAGGTGATGGAAATAAAATGCCTGAGAAAGGTGATAGGATGCACACTGTGGGACAGATGAAGAAATTAGGACATAAGAGCAGACGCCACAGTAGTTCCAATTGCAGAAAAGATCAAAGAGAACAGATTATGGTGGTTTGGGCACATGTGTAGAAAAGCAGAAGACAATCTGGTGAGGAAGATTTGGGACAGACAGGAAGAAGGTAAGAGGAAGTGAGGATGTCCAACAAAGAGGTGGATGGATTGTGTGAAAGAAAATCTGTGACAGTCAGGCATGAATGTTAAAGAAGGCAGGAGTGTGGCACTGAATCAAGAGAGTTGGTGACAGTTAACACAATACCCCAACCCCATGTAGCAAAATGGAAAAAAGGGGGCTGATGATGATGATGATGATGAAGATGATGCCTGTTAGGCTACTAGATGCAGATAACAGGAAGAAGCAATATTACTCTGCAGGCCGCAGATGCTGTTCAACACAAGCCTAGTTTATGTAATCCACATGTAGTTTGTCTGCATTTATGTACAAGGCAGACTTAAGCCATGGTGTGTGTGTTAAGTGCTGTGATCTATATTGTGTTAGACTGAAAAGGTAGGGGTTCTAATCTCACTCCAGGCCACTTGGTGTGCTTTGTGTATCTCCCTCCAAAACACCTGAGAAGCCCTCATTGAGTACCACACTGCAATGGTGCTGCAGTTTTTGGTCCTATAAATTGATCTCTCCCTCCAAACTGTCCTCTTCTACAATGCCTGCTGATGTCATATACCTTAAGACAACTAACTGCAATACTAGTATCAGACTTAAGCTGTGGTACATGCAATAAGTGCTGTAGTCTATAGTTTGTTAGACTAAAGATGCGGGGATTCTATTTGCCCTCTAGGCCACTCAGTGTGTGTTGTTGTGCATGCTTCACCCTACAAAACAGCTGAAAATCCCTCAGTGAGTACCACACTGCAATGGTGCTGCATTTATTAGATCTGTAAGTTGGTCCCACCCTCCAACCTACCCTCTTCTGCAATGCCTGCTGATATCAAATACCTTAAGACTGCCAACTGCCATACTAATGTTAGACTTAAGTTTTGGCATATGTGATAAGTGCTCTAGTGTGTTAGACTAGATAAGTAGGGGTTCTAATCTCACTTTTTGCCATTTGGTGCATGTGTGTATCTCCATATGACATAAATGTGATCACTTCAGTGACTTAGGAAGAGATATGGTTTTGCAGTATTTTGTTGTAAAAAGTGATGTGGGCCTTCACATGCCTGACCAGACCAAGGTCTGCTGATGTCTAAAAGCATAAGATGTGCTAAAGACATAGAAATAGTAGACTTGAGGTGTGGAGCGTGTCACGTA
Source organism: Protopterus annectens (assembly GCF_019279795.1). Taxonomy (NCBI): domain Eukaryota; kingdom Metazoa; phylum Chordata; order Ceratodontiformes; family Protopteridae; genus Protopterus; species Protopterus annectens. Next base: position 1,677,619,030 of record NC_056726.1, read on the forward strand.
CTGTGATGTGTAGTGTGTACTATTACATAGGTAGATGTTCTAATCTACTTGCAGCCAACTTGGACAGTGTGTGTGATGTGCAGTGTCCTGCAAACATTAATTGGAACTGTTGCTATCCTTAATGTAGCCAGGTTTGTGTGTGTGGCTGTTAGAGCATTTTAAATCAGCTTATGAAATCATAGGATCTTTGAACTTTAGTAGCCAAAAGCCCTTAAAGCACTTACACTACTAGCCGAGTTTTTACCCTTCTTTTCACTATCAGCAAATATTACCCCTGTCCACAAGGGACACAGGCAGAATCCCTGTGATGAAATGACATTCACCCAGCCAATCATACAGATGGCATATGATGAGGCCCAATGAGGAGCTCTTTTGCCATTAGGCAGGATTCTGTTTCAAAGGTGTGTTAACGTTTGCTAAACAGATCTCTCCCACCAGCATGTATTAGTAATGTCACATACCAGGTCAATGTCCTTACAGTGAGTAATACATGTACCATTCCACCTACAGATATGCAGCATATCCAATCAAGCAGGGTCACACATTGCCTATATGCAAGACAGAGATAACCTCTAAGTAGTATATATGCCACAGGCTACAATGACAGTGATTTCAGACAATCCCCATTGAACAGATACTGAACACATGGAGTTCCCTTGTGAGGGATCATTGTGTTGTGTGCAATTGCCAGTAGTTCTTGGAAAAGTACATTACCAAAAGGCCATTACACTCAAATATTGGCATGCTGAGGGAAGAGTACATGGTGGTTTTGAATATGTCAGTTTTAAGTGACTGTGCCTTCAATTATGACATATGATTCCTGTCTTACCACTGGGGAGACATGGTGATCCCAGGTAAATTTGGTGCAAACCTGTGTGGCCATGCCTGTGTGCCCAGGTCTATCACCCCTGAGTATGTACATCAGATGTTGCTACTGATGTGCTATGTACCAGGAACATAGTTGTTACCAATGGAAATGATAACACATATATATTTGCATAACATTTATGGCCATTAGTATGTCAACAGGCATTTCTTCATCAACACCCTCTTGTAGGATATTGACATAACTCACAGATGACTGCTCAAAGTTTACAGGCATCAGCCACAGACAGTCAGTTTTCACTTGTATTGTGGTTAAATGGATTCCAAGCAGTAGAGGACCCAGGACTGAGCCCTGTTGAACACTGCTGCTTACAGATCAGCTGTTGGAGGTGGATACCCATATTTTGAGTATGTGTTCCATCAGTGAGCCACTTAGTAACCCCATAATGATATTACCATGGATCCCCACAAGGGCAGTTAGCCTAGTATTAATCTATGAACCTATGAACCTATGAAATGGGTACTTTTGTCAATGATGCCTGAGTGAGGGATAGAGTTACATGGCTTGGCTAGGTCTAGGGGATTGTATACCCTGATGTCACCCACCCAGGTCCTTGGTGACTGCCTCAGACATGTCCACCAGGTTTAACAGCCATGATCTTCCTGTCAAAAATCCAACGTGTGTACAGTGAACTGTTTGTAGATTACATATATGTTTGCTGATCATCTCCATGATGATTTGCCCCATGGGTTTACAGATATGCCTACTCAGGCAAATAGATCTATAATTCTGGTGGTCAGTGGATGCACCACCTCTGTGTAAGGGGATAACAGCTGCCATTGTCTAGTCAGCTGGGCTGCAGCCAGTGGTTATGGTATGATTTCAAGGTGTTCCCAATGGTGTTAGTAATCCTTGTTGGACCCCATGTAGGATGCAGCCTAGGATGTTAGCATGTCCAATAGATGCTGTGTATCCCCCGTAGACAGGCCAGTTTTGACTTGCTGTGTATATAGAGAAGGTATGGGACAGGTTGTAGGAATGTCATGTGGCACATGTGGTGGGGACAGTAGAGTGAAGCTGACACAGAATGCGTGGGACAACAGGTTAGCTATGAGTACAGACCCATTATACTTGGTATCATTAAGTACGAGTTCACCAACAATCTGAGCCTTTCTTCTCAGGTTACACATGTAACTACACTGTGTGTTGTGGTTCTGTTTTGTAAGGGTGGCTGGTTTGGTCACATACTGTTTCTGCATGACATCATGACAACAGTATGTGCTTGTTTTAGATGAGGAGGGTGTGCCCCCATTTTAGGGGGCACCCTCACCCAACTGTCACACAGCAACGTCCACCACTCATTCTACAGCCTAGCAATGGCAGTTGTCCACCAGGCAGATTTGCTGTGCCATGAAGAGCTCATTTTCCTCATGTCAGGTACAGACAAGTCTATGCAGTTGTACTGCTGCTTACATAAAACATGAGTGTGCAGCTTTGCATACTTGTCTGTCCCATCTGATGGGGGATGTGCAGTCAGGCTATGCAAACCATCCCATAGGAAGTAATAAATTGCTTTACTGAGGTAAATTTCTGCATTTTCTGCAAGTGGAAGGTTAGGTCTGTTACTTAATTTTAATGAGACTGATTTGTGGTCAGATGTCACCAAGGAGGACCTCACAGTGGGGGGCTGCAGTGGTCAGCCATATTGGTTTTCATAGATTCATAGATTAGTACTAAGCTAACTGCTCTTGTGAGCCTTTTTAAGCCTAGCCAATTATCCCTTGTGAGACTCAAACCCTGCACCTTGTCTTTGTAAGGCAAACACCTTAACCATTAGGCCACCCTCCCAACCCAAACACATGGTAAACACATGATGCACTATGTTGGCACCCCTTATGGGGATGTCATGCTACTGGTCCAGGGCATTGCAACTAAGGACATGGACTAACCTTTGGGCAAGTAAGCTTCAGCCTGACTAACCAACATAGTTGGTGGTTACTTAATGTCACCCCAAACCATGGTGTACTGATATATCTTGATAGACACAAGTACATTCAAATAAGTGCAGTGGGTGTCTGGATTCATGGAGCTGCTCCTCTATCTGGCAATGGCTTGATCATATGCCCTTCCTGCAGTGAATAGCACCTGCAGTGTCTCCAGGAAATTGTAGTGTTTCACCAAATCTGCATGTGTATCTATCCTTAATGAATATGCATACACCACCTGCATTACCTTGCACACTGTCAGTTTGAGGTCTAAACAGCTGTAAGGACATTAAGTCTGGTATGACTGTGGTGATCTGCACAGCCTTGAACCAAATATCTTTGAATTGCACAAATATCTGCATATTCCAAGGTGGGGATATTTTCCACAGAATGGTGTTTAGTGTAGCAGCATAACCATGATGTTGTATGAAGATGGTATTCTCATTGAAAAGTTTTCCCTCTAGACAGAGCCTATAAAATGCAGTGTGGGGGTGTCAGCAGCCTTACCCAGTACTCAAAATCCCACAGTTGAGACATGAAGACCATCTCTGGCAATGCATTGATGTCTATTGAGCAATTCATCCCAGGCAGACATGTAGTGGATCCCCTTACAATGACACCAACACTAGGGCAATTATTAACATCCATCATTTTCCATGTGTATTGAGCCATCATCCTAGGTGAGGGTCAAATGCAGCTGAAAGCTATGGGAATACCTATGGGAGACACAAAGTGTCTAAGCTCAGTCAAGTGTCTACATACATTCTGGTGACATATGTCCCTAGTCGTACAAACCTGCAGGAATTGTGATGTCATCATTATGTTACCTAATATTCATTGAGTTGCAGCAATGTGTGCTATGGCATATTGTGTCAACCCACACACAGCTAACTGTGACCTTTCACATAAATTGCCTGGTGACATGGACATCAATGTATCTCATGATGTAATCACCTATGGATAATAGGTTTGATTTTGTGGTTTACCACAGGTGTTTAACTGGTGAGACACTGGTTCATAGGTTCATAGGTTGGTACTAGGCTATTGGTCCTAGGGCCTATGCAAGCCTACCCAAACAATTCCCCGAAACAATCCCTAATGAACTATTATGTGTACTGTGCTCTTCAGAGGTATGATTATGTGTACTGAGATTGCATATGGTTTTCCGAGGTGTCTGTTGTTTGGGAATGTGTCTGATAAGGAGCTCCACACATGCAGGTGTGTGATGTGGGTGTGGGTGGAGCAGAAGGTGAGCTGTGTATGTTGGCAAAATGTTCATTGTCATATGTACTGACTGTTGTTTGAGACACCATGGAATCAAGGTTTGAAATACAGTCACATCTGTCACATGTTGTGTTTATGTAGCATAGGAGTAGAGGGGTGGTGGCACTTTCCATATTTTATCAGCAGTCATTGATAGTGCCATTAGCAATACACTCATGCTTGTGTGTACATCACAGCACACCAGTGTTAGGCAGTGTCATGGCAGATGGTGAAATGTAACATGTCACATTTATGTAGATCCACTAAAGTAACACAGCACCTGACAGTGTGCCATGCAATGCTTTGTCAATCATGTGGCTCTTGGATTGACCATAATACTATCATTGGGCTTGGTTGCAAGACTATACCTACAAATGTGACACTGTGCAAGTCCAGCAAAGGTAGGGTCATGCTGCTACACCCTTGGGATTGGCAGTCTGAAACACAGTGTTTGTAGGCACTCCTTGCAGTGATGATGTGGATGTCTGTGCATGCACAGAGGATTTGTGCAACTTTGCTGACATTATGTTGGCCTTGCAAGCACACAATGCCTGCTAAGCAACCAGACAGCAAACTGATTGTTGTGTGACATAATGTAGGAACACAGACATGTTCCGGTTACATAACTGTACAGTACGGCATACCTAGGACATATGGCAGGTGGACACACTTTGGCCAAAGGTGGCCAGTCCTCTGCAGTAGGTCTCAGAGACATGCCATGTAGTTATCTATCATTAAGTTGTTGAAGGGCAGGATGCATGAATTGCTGTGACATTGTCACCTGACATGGATCACTGCCACTGTGCTGCTTGTTTCAGCAAGCTTGGACATCTGTGTCACCAGACATTGCACATTATATTGTGATACTGTAGCTGTGCTCCTAATCACCATCTGCTCAGTTCCCTAGTGACATACCACCAACCATGGAACAGAAGGCATAATACATGCAAAAGCCAAATTATTGCTCAGGTTGCTATTCAAGGCATCTACCTGGAGCAGGGTATGAAAAGCCTACAGAGCCTTTCCTGATGTAGGACAACTATGTGGATGAACAAACTGGCTGTGTCCTGCTTCTCATCATGAGCTTCATAGTAACATTTTGCTTGTGATGACAGAAAAAGTATTGGAGTATGGTATCCCAGGATAGAGTGGTTATGGTGAGACCAGCATTAGTAGCAGCCAGGCACCAGCATTTCAGGGGTCTCCCCTACCTTCTGCAAGACTGTCATTGTTATACTGTATTTGGCACTCATCATACCTATCATTCAGTGCAATGGCACCTTTGTTATGTCACTACACAGGTATATCTTACAACTGTAGTAGCCACAAAGGTTCCATGGTAAACCAATACACATTGTAGATAACATGTCCTATGCAGTCCATGTCAAAAACTCACATGTGTAGTCTGTTTCCTACATGCTTTGGAGATAATGTGTATGGCTGCCATAGAGGGAGGTGTCAGATCCCACTGTGTACCTCCTGCTTATCCAAGACAGAATTAGCACATGTATTACCTGTTCTACACACTTACACTTTCATTGTGGTATAAATAGTACATACTGGAGAAACAGGTATGCAAAACAGACACTACACCCTATATGTAACAGGCTGCCCATGCATGTGAAGCACATGTCTGCTGTAATGCATATCATTTGGAAGTTACACAGTTGGATGCAGAACAAGACAATCATAATTGGTGTAGGACAAATGTCTACAATGGACACAGGAAATCTGTAGATGAGTCATATTCATCACCACAGCTAGTAGACGTACTAGCTCTCAAAACCCTAGTGACACTTATCAAAGGTATCAGACATTTTCATAGATTAGGGATGCATGAATAGGTTGAATGACACCATTGTCTTTGTTAGCCTGTTATACACATATGAACTTATGGAGCCATGCACCTATAGTGCTGCATCTTTCTGAAGACATATTTCTTCTGTGTTGACATTCCATCCTGTGTGGTGACGTCTATAGGTTTACTGCCACTATGTATCCATGGGTGTCCCCTACAAATTCCTGAAACTGAACAATAAACAGGTCTGTGACACATCTGGTTGGGGTTGGGAGGATGGCCTAATGGTTAAGGTGTTTGCCTTACAAGCACAAGGTGCAGGGTTTGAATCTCACAAGGGATAATTGGCTAGGCTTAAATGGCTCGCAAGGGCAGTTATCTTAGTACTAACCTATGAACCTATTGCACGTATACAACCATTGCAACATCATACAAAGTAAGGCACACAAATTATGTGGCTTACTCATTGCAAATGTCAGTATACAGTATCTGTCAGTTACCAGCACAAGTGGCATGACAAAGCAACCCTGCATTACACAATTACATATTAACTTATATAGTCACCCTGTGCATCAGGCACATAGTTTAATTTCCCCTGAATCAATGATGAGGATGACAGGGATGTGGCACAGGTATCATCACTTGCACAGGGTGTTGTGTAGTGGTGCAGGAAGCCTAGGCTGAAACAATAGGTTGAAAGTATGGGTGAGTTAAGAAGAGAAACAGGCACGATGGACCATGAAAATGTGCCATGTGTGTCTGTAGGTGACTTGATTTTGATAGTGATGTGCGAGTGTGTGCATGAACACAGTCAAGCCCTACATGTGTGCATGTTGGATAGCTTTGAACCATGCATGGTAGAGCTGACAGTTCACCATATCCACCCCAAACATGGGAACTGGCTCTGCAATGTTCTGACAATACTGTCACATCTATCAGTGTGGTCACACCTACAAGGCATACGTATGACTGTAAAGTGTGTACAGTCAGAAAATATCTGTGGAGTTGGAAATCATGCCAACATTACAGAAATCCAGCCGGCAGGCCTGGGATGACATTATATGGAATATATTGCAGTAAACCTACATCTGTAACAAAACAGTGTTGTGCTTACCAGGAGCAGGACTACAGCCTTGTCCGATTCCTGACAGACCTGTAAAAAGTTGAGGAAGAGGTAATGTAAACACCACTGTATGTTGCACTATAACAAGGTAATGCATCCATATATCTCACATTTACATTAGCTACTTTGTTAATTGTAATATTGGTCAAAATGTGAGCATGAGATTCAAACTGCAGTTAACCCCCCCCCCACCTGACACCCACGTAAAAGTATGTACACCCTGACACACTGAATGTTACAGTATTCCAATACTGATCAAACTAAGCCTACCTGGACGCTCCTCTGGTGTGGAAACTGTAGCACCCACATCCACGATATATGGCGTGATGGTTGCCTGGGAGCTACCATGTGTTCCTAGGTTCACCAAGAATTCCTCAGTGGCTGAGAGTGGTTGTTTCACTGCAGGCCCACCACCAGTGACCCCATGATCCCTGGCCATATCTGCTACTCTTCTTATTTGTCGCACCGTGTCAAACCTGCTAATATGACTTCCTCTAGTGACCTATGGCATTAACATCACGGACAATGCTAGCATTTATATCACGTTATCGAAAGATGAAAATAACGAATGCTATTTCATTGGCCCCAAAACATCTAAACATGAAAATATCGAACATTCAGAGCAGCAAATTTTTTCCCATGGAAAAAATTCACTGCTCCAAAACACATACACACAACACAAGCACATCAAACAAACAACAAACACACACATACACAACTTCCTACATCTAACGCTACACTAAACTAAACATACACTACTATCTACCCACTTACCGTAACCCAAACCCTAACCCTAAGGTCCGTCACTATCGCACACTCACCAAACCCACGCCCTAACCCTAACTCACTTAAACCGCCCCTAACCTTAAAGTCTGTCACTATTGCACACATGCCTAACCAGCACCCTAACCTTAACTCACTTAACCCACCCCTAACCTTAACGTACAAACAATCGCACACTTACCTGAACCCAACCGGTAACTTTCCACCACACTGCTAAGAATAGGGATGCCACTTAAACAGCCAACCAAATTTTTTCCTGAGGAAAGAATTCGCTGTTCTGCAGCTTTGCTATTCTTAGTGTTCACTGAATAGTGTTCGATATCAGAACATTTGAAGTTTTAATACTTCGATGTTCTGATATAGACCCACAATGCTACCCACTGTTCCTTGTTTTGCCTCCCCTGGACAGTAGAAGTTCATGGTGGTGACAGAGACCTTCCAGGATTATATCATTCTCAGCATCTGTAAAAGGGGCACAGCGTCTTGCATACATGTTTCCAGAAAGACTACAAAATGGGAACACATGTCAGGATCAAATACATGGGAGTACACTATGTGGAGATACAGCAAGAAAAGAATGGCAGGCAGTAACCACTGCTTGATCACACCTCATATTCCATAGTGTGCAAATATACTAAGGATATGGATACAACTAATATACTAGCAATAGTCAGCTATTCCTGTTTGTGCCATAACAGATACTGCTGTATGATCACACACTCAACACAGGAGTCCATTGTAGTGTGGCCCCTAGTGGTAACCCCCTGATAATATGTCAAAACAACAGTGGCAAACAAATAGCAGTGTGCTATTACAACCACTATAAAGGGACATTCCCACGAGACCAGTGTGCCACATTGACAAAAAACACTCCACCCTTGATTTGCTGTACATCCTCTGTAGGTGTAACAAATCTGGAGCTCAATGATACGTCATCATTACAGTTCTAGAAAAAGCTTAATGCTGTAATCCCCATTCCTCCTAAGTATATTCACACATATTCATCATGTTGTAAACAAAAAGGTTACATACCTGATGGAGTACAATACTGCTCTGATGATATGTGCAGATATATCAATTTTTTGCAACACGTTTACTGTGTGAAAAAAAAGTCTCATACAGAATGGTTCCCCTAGCCAGCTGTTTGTCATTTTAACATGGTTCTTATTACCAGGTGATTGGGTCTTAACTAATCTGTGGTCCTGAAATGCTAACTGCAGCCAAAACAGCTGATTTGCAGTATAATCAGCCAATGACATGCAACCACTGAACAAGATATAAGGCTTTGATGTAGATTAGAAGCCCTTTCTGCTATGTTGTGCTGGACATTCCAGGGGTCAAGATACTATGTCATTGCAGAGAGAACATCTGTAAGAGCTACTTTTGCATACAGATGTGTGTGCTACAGGCTGCAACTGATGTTACAGGCAATAGGCAGAGAGTGTGAACACTTTGGAGGACAACGTGTTGTAAGAGTAAGTGTGGGAGCTGTGGCATAGCCAGATTCAGGGTACCCATTCCACTATAAATGAAGGCATGTGTTTAAGCTAAGTATGTTAGCCAATGGTATCATTAATAGAGTACTAGGCAGCATGCTTGTTGTGTCCTTGAGCAACATGGGGGTAAATATACCATTATGTCAATCATTTGGGCAACTGCAAGGCCATGTGTTACATTATGTTAGTTATTTGGAAGATGTGGCTGGCAGTTGTTGTTACTAGCAGGACCTCCATATGTGTATGTTAGTTGTGCAGCTGTGCTAATCTGCAATATCATTATGAAATGTTTGTGTGCTGCACTCTGATATTAGTGGAACTCATTTGCATTACCTAAGTTAAAATCCTCTGTGAATTCATATTAATGTATGACCTAGCACTTTATAGTGTTGCTATAGGGATATGTCAAGTGTGTTCCTATCTGATGGGCTTTGACTTCCATCATTGAAAAGCAGACATTGCATTTGAAATGCATTGTGTGGATAAAGAGTGTATGACTCAGTTATTTATTGATGCCTTCACAATTATGTATGGATTTAAACCCAGGACCTTGTGTGGCAAAAATTACTGTTTGCAAAGAATTTAACAGACTAAGCTACTGAGTCACTGGTAAGGCATGTGTATTTGTGAACATATAAGTGCACACATACAGGCTGTAACATACCTCCATTACATCCATTATTATGTTCCTAGCTTTATAGGGATGTATTACTCCACCAGAGTCTCAGTCAAAAATGCATTTTGCCATCAATGTTTTAGCAGATGTGTTTCTACATGTTGCCGATAAATGTGCACATTTTCCTGTTATGAGAGACCTCACTTACATATATTATATTAGTCTATGTCTGGCTTTCTAGTAGTGTAGTCCTGTACCAGACTCCAAGTTACACTTCCAGTTTTTCCATTACTATTTCAGCAAATTTGCACAATGTGACACAATGCACAGCTCTGCTTAAACATGCTTAATGATGGTAACTTGCAGTTACTATGTTTTGCTTACAACACCTGTTTTAATTAACAGCTGTGTGGCATGGCAGGTTAATGCAGTGGTCCACTGGTGTGAAATAGGGGCAGGTGTTTGTTATGATTTAAAACACATATATTAATATAACTCCATTTAGCTGAGCTTAGCGACACTTTGCAATGTGCCACTTCCCACAAAAAGTCTTTAAAGAAAAGAAAAACGGGGAGACAGGACAGCTAATACTACTCCATACAGTGCCACATGAGTAAGTCTTGCACAGATAATGTTATTTCACACAGTGCCATAGGTGTTAAGTATTTCACAGCTAATGTTACATCACACACTGCCATAGGAGGAAGTTTGGCACAGCTAATGTAACTCTACTCAGTGTCATAGGAATACGTTCTGCACAGCAAGAGTTACTCTATACAGTACCTAGGAATAAGTCCTACACAGCTAATGTTACTCCACACAGTGCCATAGCAGTTATGTGCTGCAGAGCTAATCTTACTCCACATACTTCCAAAAGAGGAAGTCCTGCACAGCTAATGTTTAGCCACACCCATCACCCCGCCCCAAACAACTAGTAACCTTCTCCCTTCCACACCCACTTCTTACTCCTCCCCTCTTTTCACCAATACTCTTCCATACCTCCCCTCTCTGTCTCCTCCCAAAATGTATAACTCACATACCTAGTAAACTAGCCACCCACAGCATACCTTTCCTCAATATCCTATCCCACTATGCTCTCAAAAGCCATATCCTTCTGTACTCATCTAGTACTGTTCCTCAACATATCCTATATCTACTACCTGACCCTGCCAACTAACTATAACCACACTCCATCCTTTCATACTAACCATCTTAACCTACCTGTCTTACATTCACACTTCCCAATCTCTCCATGCTTATACCCCATAAAACACCATCTTTTCTTCTCTTATAAATGTATTACTCCTCACAACTATCCGAACCCTACAACAATTACCTTAAATCTAGCTAAACTCAACCCTGTTTCTAAGCAAACAAAGTACCTCCCCAACCTAATGCTATATCTGACTTCTATTCTCTTATTAGGAGACATACACCCCAACCCAGGCCCATCCTCATCCCCGCCAATGGATAAATCCATACTACTCACCTCCTTAAACGCCCAAAGTATAGTTAACAAAATCCCTAATCTGCATGCCTGGCTTACATATAACAAACCAGACATGTTGTCCATCTCTGAAACTTGGTTAAAACCTCATATAAAAGATTCAGAAATAATTCCACCCAACTACTCTATAATCAGAAAAGATATAACAAACAAAAAAGGCGGTGGAGTAGCCCTTCTATACCTATCCTCCTTAACAGTTACCGCTTACAACAAACCAACTCCCCAATTCAATAATGCAGAACTACTCCTGGCTCTGCTTCAAGTAAATAAACACAAACACATATGCATAGCCTCCCTCTACATCCCCCCAGGCAACAATATTTCTACACTAGAAGATATCCTCTCCTCGCTTTCCAATAACATTAACAATGAAACTATACTTATGGGTGACATGAATATTAATTGGTCTGCAATACAGTCTCCCACAAATCCACTTAACATTAATCTTTACAACTTTTCTCAACTGATCAACTCCATAACTCGGCCCTCAAAAAACCTCACCAGTGATAGTATCCTAGACTGGATATTAGTCTCCCACCCTCATTACTTCTCACATAGTGACACCCTGCCTGATTCCCTTAGTGACCACTTGCCCACATTCACACACCAACTAACTTCACCCCTACATCTTATTCACAATTTTATTACTACTCGCTGCCAAAAAAAATTAAACCCCACTACCTTTTCCAACTCTCTAAAAGCAATCAACTGGTACACCCTAAAAACTCTACCCCTGGAACAGGCTGTCGCCCACTTTAACTCAACTTTTCTAAACCTCTTAGAGCAACAAGCCCCCATAAAAACAAAATGAATAAAAAACAAAACTGCCCCTTGGCTAACAAAAAACACACTAGTAACTATGCACCTTAGAGATAAGGCATGGTCATCATATCAGAAACATAGGACTCCCCTAGCCCATAACGAATACAAAACACTCAGAAACAAAGTAAAAAAACTTATCATCTCCGATAGACAAAATTACTTCTCCATAATCCAAAACAACAACAAAACAAACCCTCAAAAATGTTGGAAATGCATGTCTACCCTCCTCAATCCCAACAAACCAGATAACCCGAGCCCAGACCCTAACACTCCTGACATAGACTTGACCACTCAATTCAACACCTTCTTCATTGATTTTATCACCAAACTAACCTCATCCTTTTCATCTTCAAACCCCACCATACCCCCCCCTACACCCCAATCCTCCCCTACCAACTTTTCACCCCTCACCACTGCTCATCCCCCTATCTCCACTCCATCAACATTCTCAAATTCTCCCCCCCCCCACCCTTCTCACTAAAACCTATACCCACATCCACCATAAAAAAACTACTGCAGAAACTAAAACCATGCTCTAATGCCCCTGATAACATTCCTTCTTACTTTCTCAGTATAGCTGCTGAAGCCACTGCCTACCCCATCAGCATTTTAATCAACCGTTCCATTCAAGAAAGCTCGGTACCCCAAATCTGGAAAAAGGCTTTTGTTGTTCCATTGCACTAAGGAGGCATCAATAACAATATTACTAATTTCCGTCACATCGCTATTCTATGTCCTATCTCTAAACTTTTAGAAAAGTGTATTCACCTACAACTCCTACCATACCTCTTAGACAATAACCTACTAACTCCAACACAACAAGGTTTCAGTCCAAGACACAGTACTATGACCGCCCTACTCTCCTTCCTGGAAGCTGTGAACAAAGCCCGGGACACAGGACACATTGTCTCTACCCTCCTCCTAGACCACTCTAAAGCCTTTGATACTATCTCCCACAGTTTATTACTAACTAAACTCTCCAAGCTTAACTTGTCACCCTCTTCTCTGAACTGGTTCACTAGCTACTTATCCAATAGATATCAGGCAGTGAGATGGAAAAAAGCCACCTCCCCTTTCATCAACACCCCAACCGGTGTTTCTCAAGGATTTATACTGGGTCCCCTGCATTTTAATATATTCATAAATGATTTCAATAACTCTATCCCTTCAACTAAAATTATCCAATACACAGATGATTCAACTATAATCTGCTCTGCTACCTCCATCCCCACACTGCTAAAGCTTACTCAAGATGCATTCTCAACCACCGAACAATGGATGAAAACAAATCAGCTTGTACTCAATGCCTCCATAACCAAAGTAATGGTATTCACCCCCTCTAAAGCTACCTTTTTCAATCCAAGTAATTTCACTATTACTAGTCACAACAATACAGCCTTAGAACTGGTATCTGAGGCCAAATTACTTGGGGTCCAAATTGATAGTCTGCTTAAATTCAATCCCCATCTTCAACTAAATATAAAAAAAACACCAAAAGCTCGGCATGCTCTACAGACAGAATCGTTATCTTACACCCTCCACCAAACTCACCCTATCTACCACATTTCTCATCCCATCCCTCCTCTATGGAGCCCCACTTCTAACTAACCTACAATCTTCTCTCAAAACACAACTCTCCTCTTGCTATAACAAAATTGTCAAGTTTGCTACCTCCCATAAGTCCTCCTCTCACCAATGTTCAGCCCTCCACAAACTAAAATGGTTAGAACTACCCAATCACCTCACCTACATCCAACTGACTCTTGCACACAAACTCATCTTCAATCCCTCCCTCTGCCCATCCCTTTCCTCTACCTTCAAAATGCACCTCCCTGATAGAATTCTAAGATCTAACATCCAAAACTTAATTGAACTGTATAAACCAATTTGTTCCCCTGGAAAAAATCTCTTATCCTACAGTCTTGCTCGTCTCTGGAACTCCTTACCCCCATCCATTCGTACCATCACAAATCACTTCTCATTCAAAAAATCCCTTCACTCACACCTAATTTCCCAGTGGGAATGCTCCTGCTCCCACCCAACATAATCTCCTCATACTGAGAATTTTCAGTTCTCCTCCCCTATTCATAACGAGAATTTCTAATTAATCTCCTAAACTCATAGATCTTGCTCTTGCTTGTATTAGCTTTTTCTAAATACTTAGAGGTACCTTAGTGTAAATATACCCTCTGATGGAAAAGGTTCTCTGTTTCTATATTGAAAGGTTCTATGTCAGCTGATATACCTTTCTCTTGATTGTATTAAGCTACTCATCCTGAATGTATGAAAGATATCTCCAGTGAAACCCACCCTAAGTTGTAAAAGTCTCTCAGTTTCTATATTGTAAATTGTTTTCAGTGATACAAGATTGTAATATTTGTATATGTTTGTACACTAGTCTACTGTATTTCCAAGTCCATAGAAATTGTATAATTGACGCTAAATACCTTATTGTAACCTTGCTAATTGTTTTTGGAGCTTTTCTCCCCAGGACTCCATTGAAAACGGGTTATTTTGGCCCAATGGACTATCCTGGTAAACCAACTGCAAATAAATAAATAAATAAATAATGTTGCTCCACACATTGTAATAGGAGTAAGTATTATACAGATAATGTTACTCCTCACAATACTATAGGAGTTAAGTGCTGCGCAGCTAATACTATTCAATACAGTGCCATAGCAGTAAGTCCTGCAAAGTTAATATTACTCCACACAGTGACACAGGATTAAGTGCTTCACAGCTAATGTTACTCTACAAAGTGCCATAGGAGGAAGTCCTGCACAGCTAATGTAACTCTACACAGTACCATAGGAATAAGTCTTACACAGTAATGTTACTCCACACAGTGCAATAGGAGTAGGTCCTACACAGCTAATGTTACTCCACACAGAGCCATAGCAGTACGTCCTGCAGAGCTAATGTTACTCCACACGATACCATAGGAATTAAGTGCCTTATGATTAATGTTACTCCACACACTGAAAAAGAAGGAGGTCCTGCACAGCTAATGCTACTCCACATAGTGCCATAGCATAAAGTCTTGCACAGCTAATGTTATTCCTCTCAGTGCCTTAGGAATAAGTCCTGCACAGCTAATGCTACTCCTCACAGTACCATTGGAGTAAGTCCTGCACAGTTAATGTTAATCCCCACAGTGCCTTAGGAGTTACATGCTGCATGGTTATCATTACTCCACACAGTGCAATAGGATTTAAATCCTATACAGCTAATGTTACTCCACACAGTACCATAGGAGTTAAGTGGCATTGTGTTGAGTAACATTTACTCCACATAGTGCCATAGGAGTTAAGTATTTCATAGCTAATGTTACTCCACACACTGCCATAGGAGGAAATTCAGCACAGCTAATGTAACTCCACACAGTGCCATAGGAATAACTCCTGCACAGCAAGAGTTACTCTACACACAGGACCATAGGAATAAGTCCTGCACAGCTAATGTTACTCCACACAGTGCCATAGCAGTTATGTGCTACACAGGTAATCTTACTCCACACGCTTCCAAAGGAAGAAGTCTTACACAGCTAATGCTGCTCCACACATTGCAATAGGAGCAAATCTTATACAGATAATGTTACTCCTCACAGTATCATAGGAGTTAAGTGCTGTACAGCTAATATTTTCGATAGAGTGCCATAGCAGTAAGTCTTGCAGAGCTAATATTGCTCCACACAGTGCCATAGGAGTTAAGTGCTTCACAGCTAATGTTACTCCACAAACTACCATAGAAGGAAGTCCTGCACAGCTAATGTAACTCTACACAGTGCCACAGGAATAAGTCCTGCACAGCAAATGTTACAACACACAGTACCATAGGAATAAGTCCTACACAGCTAATGTTACTCCACACAGTGCAACAGAAGTAGGTCCTACACATCTAATGTTACTCCACACAGTGCCATAGCAGTAAGTCCTTCAAACCTAATGTTACTCCACACAATACTATAGGAGTTAAGTGCCTTACAATTAATGTTAGTCCACACACTGCCAAAGGAGGAAGTCCTGCACAGCTAATGTTATTCCTCACAGTGCATTAGGAACAAGTCCTGCACAGCTAATGTTACTCAACACAATGCTACAGGAATAAGTCCTGCACAGCTAATGTTACTCCTCACAGTACCATTGGAGTAAGTCCTGAACAGCTAATGTTACTCCAGAAGGTGGCAGAGGAAAACATCCTGCACAGCTAATGCTACTCTGCACACTGCCATAGGAGGAAGTCCTGAACAGCTAATTCTACTCCATACAGTGCCATAAGAGTAAGTCTTGCACAGCTAATGTTACTCTACACAGTGTAATAGGAGTAAGGCCTGCACAGCTAATGTTACTCCTCACAGTGTCATAGGAATAAGTCCTGCACAGCTAATGTTATTCCACAAAGTAGCAGAGTGCACAGCTAATTTTACTCCTCACAGTGCCATAGAAGGAAGTCCGGCGCAGCTAATGCTCCTCCTAACACTACCTTAGAAGGAAGTCCTGCAGAGCTAATGTTACTCAATACATTGCCATAGGAGTAAGTCCTGCACAGCTAATGGTACTCCATAAAGTGGCAGAGAAGACAGTCCTGAACAGCTAATGTTACTGATCACACTGTCATATGAGTAAGTTGTGCACAGCTAATGCTACACCTTGCATTGTCTATGCAGCTAATGTTACTCCTCACATTGTCATAGGAATAAGTCCTGCACAGCCAATGCTACTCCTCACATTGCCATAGGACTATGTTCTGCAAGGCAAAGGTACAGCAAACAATAGCCACCACTGATGACACTAATATTAGAAGAGACTATTGCCCTATACCTGTTCCAGCTGCAGAGATTCATCTTCCAGTCTCAACAACGTGGTGCAGCATAAGGGGTTGCTGCAACCCAGAGGTGCTGTTCTTCAGATGCAGTGTTAAACCAAGGTCTCATCTGCCCCAGTTGATGGTAGCTCAAGAGGATGAAAGTCATGTGCTAGTAATTGAAAGGTAGTTTCTTTGCTACACTGGCTGGTCAAATTACCCGTGACAGTCTGAATACTACCTTAAGTCCCTAAGCCAGAAATTAACCTGGTCATCAAAAGTAAGAAAACAAATGAATAAATACATAATGAATAATTGGATTTCTCAGTTTGCACATACGTCTGCTTAATAAATCTACTATAAACTGTCTATCCTTTTAACTAATAGCAAGGATCCTCGTTTTTTTCTCAAAGTTCCATAAGCACAGATGCATTCTGTAACCTACAACTGCTCTGAGGCCGTCTACTACCTCAAGAAAACTGTTAAATGTGCCAGTTTCTCTTTCTCAGTTACAAATATCTAAATAAACACGTATTTCCTGATGCTATCAAAAATATTATTACAGTCATGAGACTTGCAGCGCTGCACTCAGAAAGTAAAGAATGACTTTCGCAATGACTCTTAATAGCACTGGGGATCTTTGTACAGAGAAGGTATAAATGCATAAATTGCCAGGACTCGTATCTAGAGTGTAAAGCTCCCACTTGTAATTTGTATTCACGAGCCTAAGGAAAAATATGGCTTGCATTATGCGTCATGGAAATATATTGGTCCTCTATGGACTGAGAATCTCCTTTGAGGCAATAACTTACTGAGAGCGCCTGGCTTCACTCTTCAAATGTGGGCAGTGGCATGTGTCCAGAGCTAAATGGTGTTTGCAGTTAGCATTAAATTGCAAGGAGTCTCATAAGCTCCAGTGCCCTTACATTTTACAGCCTTGGCTGGCTTCCCACCTCATGTAGGTAGGGGGCTGTAGTGACCAGCATCCATGAAATAAGATAAACTCAAAACTAGCAATATGTTCTTTTTCTGACATTTTTCCCATGTAGAATATTTTATTATTGAGCTCTTGTTGATTTATATTCCTAGCCATGACAGGCATTTGGGTCTAGTTGGAAATGACAACAAAACTATTACTGTCAGGAGTCCCAGTTGTGCAATTTGGTGAGAAGTAGGACCCCAACAAATTGCTACACTTCTGCAGGTCAAATACAGACTGTAACCTCAGGCTGCATGCTATTTGTCTCTCATAAAAAGAAATAAGCAGCCACTGGGAAAAAAAACTGTCATAATACTGTGGAAGTCTTTATGAATCATTCCTCATCACATCGTATCTGCCAGCTGATTCAGAATCAGTATATTCATAATGCAATTTATATAATATGCAGGTCTTAAATTAACAATGGTATTGCTGTTGGGAGCACAAGAAGTTTCTTTAATACCATTAAAACAATAAACTGTTATTCAGGATTTACTACACATATCGACGTGTTTACTCAACGGACATAATTAATAAATTATTTAAGATTCTGTTTGTAGCTCAGATTTTTTTAACAACAGCTGAGCCTTGAGGTGGTTGAGCAAGTGTAATAAGCAGGTAAAGTACTCCACACAAATCAATACACCATGTGAAACTCGTAAGTAGGCTGTAACTGTATACAGTGTACATTTGCTGCCATCTGCTGGTGGAACTGAGGTATTTTTCAAACAGAAAAAATATTCCTTTTTATTTTAATATAGCAAAATTTGGGAAATGGATGTGTTTCTTCTACATATACATTTCTAATTTGGTGACTATTTTAAACAGACTGTACTGGATGAAAATATAGGAGCAAATATCACAGTTTTTGCATCTTTATACCAGTTAAAAGCCAGTGTGTGTGTGTGTGTGTGTGTGTGTGTGTGTGTGTGTGTGTGTGTGTGTGTGTGTGTGTGTACATATATGTCTGTGTGTGTTTCTCTCTGTCTCGTTCACTGTATATTTTCAACACATGCATGGTGACAGGTCACAACAAAATATAATCTGACATATAATGTACATTTTAAATGTTACAACTCACTGTTTAAAAGGCTACTGACTTTCCATAAAGTTAAAACCACAAAGATCTTCACTATTGGTCTTTCTAATTTCTTAATAGGTGAACAAAGCATATTTCACCTCCTATCATTTTATATGCAGCTGAAGAAAGACACTTATAAAGGGGTTGCTATAATGGTTAAGCTGTTTACCTCACAAACAACAGGGTTTGATTCTTACCTTTAAAAAAGAAATTTGGAAGGCTTAAAAAGACCCGCAAGGGCAATTAGCCTAGTAATTACCTATGAATCTAGAAGTACTACAGCATGTTGTCTATTTCCTGGACAGGCACTCTAGGTACAAAGTGTTAGAGGTCATGATTGGCAGATCCCTATCTGGCTTTAATGTATCATTTGCAGTCAGAACTGACACAATGTAATACTTCTAATCTTCAGTGAATTATCAGCATTCATTTCTGAATACTGGGAATTCATATGCAGTCAGAACCAAAATGCTGTAGTGCTCTCTGCTGCAATTTAAAATGAATACTGGGAATGCATATGCAGTCAGAACAAAATTGCTGTAGTGCTCTCTGCTACAATTTAAAAGGAGAGGACAGTTTTTTTCCCCTTCAAGTCATTGGAGTTTTTTTTTTTGGCTCCTAACTTAGTGCCAGATTGGGGTAAGGCACCATGCAGAGAAATATATATCCACATCTCTGCATACAATTGAAACTGTTCAACCTTTAATAAGGAATAATTAAAATTATTTATAACTTATCTAGTTCATAGGTTCATAGGTTCATAGGTTCATACTAGGCTATCTGCCCTAGGGCATTTATAAGCCTAGCCAGAGTGTGTTTGGCTTTCGCCACCCATTTTAAATTTATTTTGCTATGCCCTTGTCCGAGGTTAGTATACTGTGCCTCTGTCTAACAGTGACACAGAAGTGATACCTGGGGTAAACCTACGATCTCCCATCCACTCATCAAGATTCCTCTTGAAGAGAGTCAGTGAGGGACTCTGCCTAACCTGGACTGGGATTTTATTCCAGAGTGAAGGGAGCCTCTGGGTTATGAATCTGTCCCTCCAGCATGTCCTATTTATTTCAGTGCTGAGGTTCAAGTCTCTCGAGCGTGTAGCTCGATGGGATTTGGATTTTCTGAAGAGCAGCATGTCCATTAATTCCGGGTTGGACATGGATTTATACGTCAGGCACAGATCACCTCTGAGCAGGCAGTATGCCACTGAGTAGAGCTGGAGTTTCTTTAACCAGGCAGCATATGGCATCTGTTTGAGCCCTTTGATCCTCTTGGTGAGGTACTTTTGGGGTCTTTCCAGTTGCTGCAGGTGTCTGGTAAGGTACATCCCAAAATGGGCATTGTGACATGACCATTTTCATTGCATGACTTCAGAATTTGCAGTTCAGTCATGATCTCTGTTCACTGCTTGTGGAAAATGTCACATGTCCTCCATATGTCTATGCATGTATGTGTATATATATATATATATATATATATATATATATATATATATATATATATATATATGTATATAGGTATAGTGGCGATGGTCACAGCATTGAAAATGGTCATGTCACTAATGTTGACACATTAACATAGGCAGTCATCTGCCCATGCTCTAAAGTTACGCCTTAGACCATGTAAATTTTAAAATCATGTTTGCACTCCTTTCGATCTCCAAGATTGCACAATCCCTGGGAAAGAGGATAAAGTCCAGTCATGGGGATTGTGCGATCTCATACAACTGTCAAGCATCTGTTTTGTCAACCAAAGTGCGTCAGCAAAACAGAGGTCAGTTTAAACTAAAACTGACTTATATCAGTGAATCCATATACAAATATAGTATCACAGTGTGGTGGTTCTTTCAACAGTGGTATATATAAAAATGGCATATATATATATATATATATATATATATATATATATATATATATATATATATATATATACCTGTAAAGAAAAGTGTTGCTGTAAAACATGCTGTAAATAGAGTTGTTACCTTTAAGAAGGTAGATACCCTTTTGGATTAGATAGAGGGGATTTCCATATGGTTCAGTTAATAGACTAAATTCTGTCAATAAATGGTATATAAAAATGAGAACTGTAGCTCCACAAAAACAGACAGAAGTTATCTTGTCATAGAAAGAAGGTTACCTGGAATATGAGTTCTAGTGTTATGCTATACAAGGAAGAATCATCATGAACTACTCTGAGAAGACCTGGGCATCTACCTGTGAAGAAATCCAGAGGAGGAAAGCTGTAAAGGAGAACATCTGTAAGGTATTGAGTTTGATTCCTGCTCCTTGCTAAAGCAGAAAGACATTGATTAGCTGTTTTGTACATAACTGATACCGACTCTATAGGGGTAAAGGAACTTTCCTTAAAAAGTACTATCTAGGGTTTTCATTTTTTTTTCAAAACACCATTTTGGTGCATTTGGTTTTGTAAGAGTCTTCACCACTGCATTTATTTTATCATGAAACAAAAAAATAGCAAATTATTTTAATAATTCTTGGACTTCTGGTGAATTAATATGTTATTTGTATTTCCCTTGTTCACTTGCCCCAGTTTATGTTTGAAAAGGATCATAAAAGCTTGCATGATTAGGGTTATGGCTGCTGCAGGGACCATGCATGGTTAGGGGCACGGGTGCTGCAGGGACCATGCATGGTTAGGGGCATGGCTGCTGCAGGGACCATGCATGGTTAGGGGCATGGCTGCTGCAGGGACCATGCATGGTTAAGGGCACGGCTGCTGCAAGGACCATGCATGGTTAGGGGCATGGCTGCTGCAGGGACCATGCATGGTTAAGGGCACGGCTGCTGCAGGGATCATGCATGGTTAAGGGCATGGCTGCTGCAGGGACCAAGCATGGTTAGGGGCACGGGTGCTGAAGGGACCATGCATGGTTAGGGGCACTGGTGCTGGAGGGACCATGCATGGTTAGAGGCAAGGGTGCTGGAGGGACCATGCATGGTTAGGGGAACGGGTGCCGGAGGGACCATGCATGGATAGGGGCACTGGTGCTGGAGGGACCATGCATGGTTAGGGGCACTAGTGCTGGAGGGACCATGCATGGTTAGGGGCACGGGCGCTGGAGGGACCAGGCAAGGAGAATGAGAGTAAACAGCCAACTGCAGCTCATCTGTCCAGGGAGGGGCAGCCAAAGCAGTTATTGTGGAGCTTGCAAGGCTGCCACAGGGTGGTGGGAGTTAGGGCATGCTCCCTGGCAGAGGTATGATGTTGCATTAGTGTCCTAAATCTTCTCACCAGCCCTGAACTTGGGTTGGTTTGAGCTCATGGAAGGCAAGGACTTGTCAAGTAGATCAGGTGAATGAGGAGACGGGTGGCCTTGGCAGCTGATGGTTACCTGACAGGAGGTAAAAGATGAAAAAAAGAAGCAAAGAAAGATCACTTTGCTTACTAGGGCTAACAAATAAATGAATTCAATACATATGTGAGTGAGTTTGATAAACCATGTACACACAGAGATGCAAATAAAGTTTTAAAGGGATTACATTTTCCCCAGCATGAGGGTACCAAATGCCTTACCTTCATAAACAGAAAGGAATTTAATGGACACAAGAAAACAAAAAAAAGTAGCCCAGGGCATTCAGTGTGAAATGTGCTTGTCATATTACTAGATATCAAATCATTAAGTTCTAATAGAATATTTTTTCTGTGTGTTCTGCCCTTTTAATTTTTATTTAAGCTATAAACCATATACATAAAAATCAGTTATGCTGTGGGGTGGGGGTGGGGGGCTAATGACCCAAGACTAGGATGGAAATATCGAAAGTCTTGTCCACTTCTATGATTGGGTGGGGAAAGGGAGAAATCCACAATTTAAATCCTGCCTACCCTGCTAATCAGCATAGTACACTAATTCAACAAACATAAACAGCCTCTATGAAAAAGAAAGAGTACTTTATGATTTACTGCTCATTTTAAATGTTTTCTTTTTTAAAAGTAGCAATAATTCAGACAAAAGGTTTTATGTATTGATATGTAATGTATGTAGTCTATCATTATATCGGAGTTGTTTAGGTTCTGGGAAAACATTTTAAACCAATTTCATGACAGTGTTTTGTCTCTAATTAATTAAAACAATTGTTCTTTCTGTTTTGTATTCTGTATTCTGTTCTTCCCTTTCGGTGCATTTCATGTAATACTATTCTAGAACTTTTACTTTTCCCATAAATAATCAGTTTTTCATTTAAACTGAATTGTTCAGAGAAAGAAAACCAATGTGCTGCCTTACAGTGATAGAGATTCGTTTCCTACCCTACCAGATGTTCTTCTACTTAATTCATCATTTTGAGTTAAACATGCTACTAGTATATGCTAAAGCAACATCCAAGAAGAGTTTTGCTTTCTTTGTTTTGCTCGACTCGCTGGAACAGAATGCCAGTTTAAAAAAAATGTTTTTTAATTCCAACCTCCACTGAGATCTGAGATGGCCATTTTAGTTAGAGAGGTGTCAGTGTATCCCACAGCATCTGAATGGGGTAAGAAGAGAAAAAGGTAGAAAATATTAACATTTGTACTTCATTGTTTCCATTGCAATTATATATAAGAGATAACCATGTTCACACAATCATGCAACAGCAAATTCCATGTTTTTCACTCATAGGAAATCCTAGATATATACCATAGTCAACCAGCTTATCTAATTAGAAGTTCTCTGTTCTTAGGTTCATAGGATGTTACTAGGCTACTGACCTGAGGGTCTTTATAAGTGTAGCCATGAAATCCCAATATAATACTAGATGAGATATATATCATCTATGCCCAAGGTTTTTCTAGCAAGTTTATTTTTAAAATAACTGTTATTCTGCAAGCTAGCAAGGAGACTAGTCAAATTATATATAACGACTTGGGAATCTCTTTGCAAGACAGCTCTCATATTAGTATGTCATTTATTTTTCTGCTGTATATTATATATTGGGCTCCATATTCCGTGCTGAATTGTGCATGTGCTATTAAACATAAACATTTTACTTAGTATGGGACATGGTACCATAGTAGCAAAAGAAGTGCTTATACACGATTTGTTCATAGGTTCATAGATTAGTACTAGGCTAACTGCCCTTGTGAGCCATTTTAAGCCTAGCCAGTTACCCCTTGTGAGACTCAAACCCTGTATCTTGTGTTTGTAAGGCAAACACCTTAACCATTAGGCCATGTAGTCAAAATATTCACGGCAAAAATTAAGAGGGCTTATACAACATCTTATCTTGGCAAACATAAAACAAACTATTAGGCCAATACTGTACAAGAAACAGTACAGGAAATTTTCCCTCAGATTTCTGATCCAGCCAAGATTTTACATATTTATGTTATAAACAGAGTTCACAGGATAATCCGCCCCCACCTGTCACCCCCAACTCCACCACTACAAGGACAACCTTCACATATCTGTGTGAAACTCTTCAATGCAGCTGATACATTCCATGCCTTAACAGCAGCTTGAAAGAGAAACTGATATTTTGGAAGCTCTGAGCATTAAAATTCCTGCTGACTTACAAAAGGATGTGAGAATGGAAAGATTTATTTATTTACCTGGAAAGTCTGACTTGGAACAAAGCCAGTTTTCAGCAGCAGCCCAGGGAGAAACACTCCATAGGTTCATAGGTTCATAGGTTCATACTAGGCTATCTGCCCAAGGGCATTTATAAGCCTAGCCCATAGTTATGTGGCTTTCGCCACCCCTTTAGTTTGAATAAAAACTATGCCTATCATTTTGCTGTGCCTCTGTCAAGCAGTGGCACTGAAGTAATCCCTGGGGTATATCTGCAATCTCCCATCCATTGGTCAAGATTCCTCTTGAACAAGGCCAGAGAGGTGCTCTGCCTCACATGTACCGGGATTTTGTTCCACAGCATAGGGAGTCTCTGGGTGATGAATCTGTCCCTCCAGCACGTTCTATTTATAACCGTGTCAAGGTTTAAGTCTCCTGCCCTTGTGGTTCTGAGGATCTAGATTTTTGAGGAGAAGCATATTCATCAAATCTGGGTTTGACATGGCCTTATATGTCAGGCACAGGTCACCTCTGAGCAAGTGGTATGAGACTGAATAGAGCTGGAGTTCTTTCAGTCGGGCAGCATAAGACATATTTTGAGACCCTTTATCCTTTTGGTGAGGAACTTTTGGGGCCTTTCAAGCTGCAGCAGGTGTCTGGTCAGATACATTCGAACGGGCATTGTACTCAATCATAGGTCTAATGAGTGATGAGTACAGGGGACGATGACCTCCCTTGATCTAGATGTGAATCCCTTCATGATCAGGTGGGCGATATAGAAGGTTTTCCTAACTACTTTAGCAACATGAGTGTCAAACGAAAGGCTACTGTCAACCTGGGTCTCCAGATCCTGATGACTTTTCTGTGCTCAGTGGATTGCCACCTATATGGTAGCTAGGGGTAACCTTGTTTTTCCCAAAGGGTATGACTATGCATTTTGGCGTTTAACTTCAGGCCATGGCTCTGGCACCAGTTATCTGTTTCCGTGAGGCCCTTCTGGAGGATATCTGTGTCAGATGTGTTTTCGACTATGGCTCAGTTTGCAGTCATCTGCAAACTTTGTCAGCCATAACCCTCCTGTGTTTGCTTGTACTTCAGAAAAGTAGATGCTGAACAAGAGTGGACCCAGGACTGAGCCCTGTGGGACACCACTTGTGACAGGCTTTGAGTCTGACATGGCTCCAGCAACTCTGACCCTGTGGGTTCTGTCACTTAGCCAGTTTGCAACCCATCTTGTGATGTATGGGTTTACATTCAAGCTGATGAGTTTTTCGATGATACCTGAGTGGGGTATTGTGTCAAAGGCCTTTGCCAGGTCGAGGTAGGCTGTATGGACTGCCTTTCCCTCATCAATGGCCTTGGTGACTGTCTCGAAAAAGTCAACCAAGTTTAAGAGGCAGGATCTGCCTTTGACAAAGCCAAACTGGGTTGGATCCAAAGTCTGCAAGTTCCCTATGTCTTTATTTATGAGTTCCATTATGATCCTCTCCATGGCTTTGCAGATAAGGCTTGTCAAGCTAATGGGGCGGTAATTTCCAGGGTCTGTGGAGGCACCGCCCTTATGAAGTGGGACCACAGTCGCCGTGCGCCACTCCTTGGAGTCGCATCCTGAGGTGAGGCTAAAATTAAACAGCTGTCCTAACTGTGGGTTTAATTCCTCGTTGAGTTCGTGAAGCACACAGCCGGGGACACCATCCGGTCCCATGGATGCTGTGTTTTTGCCTTAGTGAGGCAGTTCTCACCTGGGCGTTGGAGATGTTTGGGGGCTACAATCCTCTGGAATAGATATCTCTCCTTTTGGGGAGGGGAGAAGTTTGCACTGAACCTGTCAGCCAGTATGTTGGCAATGTGTGTAGGTTCAGTAATTTTCACATCATTTTGAACTAATTCTGAGCATATCTGGGAGTTTCTTCCTAGGTTTCTAACATAGCTAAAGAAGGCCTTATGATTCTCTTTAGAGTCCTTGGCGATTTTTCTCTCAAAATTTGCCTTGGATGATTTTATGAGAGCTCTTAGTTTTTTACTTATAATGATCAAAGGTGTCTTACCTTTCAAGGATTTTGCTCTATCTTGTAGTATCTTCCTCCTTTTGTTGTAGAGCTTGTTTATGGCTGGGGTCCACCAGACTGGATGCTTGCCTTTGGTACAGAGAGTCTTAGTTTTGTTTGGGATTGCCTGATCCATGCAGTCCTGTAGGTGCTGGTAGAAGGCATTTGTAAGTGATTCAGCGGTTTGAGTAATGTTTACCACTGGCTCAGGGGCCTTAAAGAAGACCACACTAGTTTTTAGAAGTGTGAAATCGGCTTTTGAGAAGTTTTCACTGTGGTCTTTTTGTTTCAGGTGGGCGGGATGAGGACCTCCAGCGAGATTAGTTTATGATCTGATCTCACCAGTGAGGGGTATACTTCGGTGTTGAACATTTTGATCCCATGTTCGTGATGATGAGATCAAGTATGTTTTCTCCTCTTGTGGGGATGGTGACTAGTTGTTCCATGGCATTTGAGTTTATGAACTCCAGGAATCTTTGGGTTAGAGTGTTCGGGCTTGAGTAGTGTTCCCAGTCCATATTAGGGTAGTTGAAGTCACCTAGTATGATGGTGTTTGGAGATACATTTATCTCCTCCAATGTTTTCAGGAAGACCATGTGAGGTTCCTGAGTTTGAGAGGGTGGCCTGTAACATGCTACAAATTGCAGAGCAGTCTTGCCTATGGTTAATTGCACCTGGATGGTCTCCGATGCATCGTGCATTGCCACCAACCTTGAGGTGTGGGTGTCCTTTATGAATATGGACACCCCCCCTCCTTTCTTGGTGTTGTCCGGATTTTGGGGCCAGAACGCATGATATGAGGTGAAACCTGTTAGTGCTGGGGTGCTCTCAGGAGCCTTGAACCAGGTTTCTGTCACAGCACAGACATCGATGTTCTCCATATTGAGAAGGGCCTCAAGTGCGTGCATCTTGAGATTGAGACTTCTGGCATTGAGCAGCATTACCCTTAGTTTTTTCCTTTTGGTGTTCTAGGGTGGTAGGTTTAGAATTTGAGCCTTGCCTAAAAGGCACTATGGGGTGGCAAGAGCCTTTGCCAATATCCGGAAGCCCAGGGTGACAGGTGCAAGCCGTCCCTTAAGCAGCGTGGCTTGTCCAGCATGTCATCCCAGGCAGGCGGACATTGGGTCCCCTTTGAATGACACCAGAATTTAAGCCAATTATTAAAGCTGATCATCTTATCACTGTATTGTGGCATCATTCTAGGTGAAGGTAGGATACTGCTCAAGGTCAGGGTCATACCTGCCTGGGCTATATAATCAGAGAGCTCCTCGATGTCCCTTTCATGTAGTCCAAGGAGGTGCGTCTCAGGTCGTTGACACCAGCGTGGGCAATGACTGAGTCGTTGTACCTGCTGTTGAGAGACCTGAGTGCTTGCGTTATGTGGCGGATTCTAGTGCCCGACAGGCAGCTTACTGTGACCTTCTCTTTACTCAGTCTGGTGGCGGGACGTCAGTGTGTCTGACTATGGAATCACCAATGACAAGTGTGTCTGGTATTTTGTTTGGCCTTAAGGGCTGTGACTGTTTGACACTCTGACTGTGTGGTCTATGTGTTGCATGTGTTGGGTCATGAGGTGGTAGTTGTTTGGGTGTCTGCTTTGGTGGCCTCTGCTGTTTTGGTAAATTTTTGATCAGAGCCTCCAAGTATGTCTTTGTGTGAGTATGTGTATGATTTGAAGTTGTGATGGTACCATGTGTGACTGGGTATGTATTGTGTGTGGTTACCTTCTCCTCCTGTCTGGTCTTGCCAGTCCTATGTTGAGAGAGCTCAGCCTCCAGTTTGGCCGTATAGTTGCATCTCTCGCATGTATTTGTGTTTTGTGGGAAAAGGAGAGGATTGTCTGTGTACATGAGGCAATTGTAACATTGCCTCAATATTCCCAGGTTCACCAGTTGAGCTGGAGAGGACACTAGCAACTGATCCCTCGACATACTAGAAGTAGTAGATAAAGAGACTTTCAAAGGACTCCGGGGAAGTGGGTTTTAGGCTGGTGGGGTACTATCTATAATAAGAGTGCTTTATCAAGGTGCAAGTACTGTAGGAGTAAGTGCTAGGCTTTACAGATAGAGAATAGTCTACTTGGGAATCAAGTAGAGATGAACTTTTCAGTTATAGGATATGCTGGTTAGATCAGCAGTACAGCTCGAGGAAGGTAGTTCTAAGGGAAAATTGGAAGAGTGGAATTTAGATGGCCCAAATAGTTTAACCTTGTTTAACCGCCACTGCTCTTGTGTGCAACAGTGATAACTCTGCGCTAAATCGCTTCGCGTTAGCGTGTTTTATAGCAGGGGCTGAAGGGAGCTAGGAATTGGCCCAAAACGACCAATGGACTACTAGTTTCTGGCTGAAACTTCACCAAATCGGACAAAAAGGCCGCTCAGTGCTTCCCACTCCCACTGGTAAGCAAAGAAACTTCCCTCCTTCCTAATAAGGCAATGGATCAGTAACAGGAACTAAAAACAAAGCCCAGGGATCAGCAACTCTGAAACTGGCCTACTCTAGTTCAGTAAGGTGGGAAAACAAGAGATTTTTTTGTTTTATTACAGAGACAAGGAAAAAAACAGACAGTAAATGCTATAAATGCTGTAAATCGGCTAGCGCACTTTAGTGTGTAGCCTACAGAAACAATTTGCAACAATTAGTAACTTAAAGTGCAATAAACAGTGTAAAATGCAGAAATCACTTAAAGTAGCAGTAAAACAGGCAAAATGCAGTCGCTAGCTTAAATAACAGTGGGAAAGCCACAAAAAATACTTATATCTGGTATAAAGTCACTCTTTTAGCTCTCTGCTGCTTGGATCACACTGCAGGCCACCATGAGGATCTGTGCTGAGTTGGTACAAGCTGGAAAACGCGTGTTTAGTGTGTTTTATAGCAGGGGGCTGAAAGGAGCTAGGAATTGGCCCAAAACGACCAATGGACTACTAGTTTCTGGCTGAAACTTCACCAAATCGGACAGAAAGGCTGCTCAGTGCTTCCCACTCCCACTGGTAAGCAAAGAAACTTCCCTCCTCCCTAATAAGGCAATGGATCAGTAACAGGAACTAAAAACAAAGCCCAGGGATCAGCAACTCTAAAACTGGACTACTCTAGTTCAGTAAGGCGGGAAAACAAGAGTTTTTTTTTGTTTTATTATGGAGACAAGGAAAAAACAGACAGTAAATGCTATAAATGCTGTAAATCGGCTAGCGACTTTAGTGTGTAGCCTACAGAAACAATTTGCAACAATTAGTAACTTAAAGTGCAATAAACAGTGTAAAATGCAGAAATCACTTAAAGTAGCAGTAAAACAGGTGAAATGCAGTCGCTAGCTTAATAACAGTTGGAAAGCCACAAAAAATACTTATATCTGGTAGAAAGTCACTCTTTCAGCTCTCTGCTGCTTGGATCACTCTGCAGGCCACCACGAGGATCTGTGCTGAGTTGGTACAAGCTGGAAAACCCGTGTTTAGCGTGTTTTATAGCAGGGGGCTGAAAGGAGCTAGGAATTGGCCCAAAACGACCAATGGACTACTAGTTTCTGGCTGAAACTTCACCAAATCGGACAAAAAGGCTGCTCAGTGCTTCCCACTCCCACTGGTAAGCAAAGAAACTTCCCTCCCTCCTAATAAGGCAATGGATCAGTACCAGGAACTAAAAACAAAGCCCAGGGATCAGCAACTCTGAAACTGGACTACTCTAGTTCAGTAAGGTGGGAAAACAAGAGATTTTTTTTTTTGTTTTTTTTGTTTTTTTTTACAGAGACAAGGAGAAAAACAGACAGTAAATGCTATAAATGCTTTAAATCGGCTAGCACTTTAGTGTGTAGCCTACAGAAACAATTTGCAACAATTAGTAACTTAAAGTGCAATAAACAGTGTAAAATGCAGAAATCACTTAAAGTAGCAGTAAAACAGGCGAAATGCAGTTGCTAGCTTAATAACAGTGGGAAAGCCACAAAAAATACTTATATCTGGTAGAAAGTCACTCTTTTAGCTCTCTGCTGCTTGGATCACTCTGCAGACCACCACGAGGATCTGTGCTGAGTTGGTACAAGCTGGAAAACGCACTTTAGCGTATTTTATAGCAGGGGGCTGAAAGGAGCTCGGAATTGGCCCAAAACGACCAATGGACTACTAGTTTCTGGCTGAAACTTCACCAAATCGGACCAAAAGGCTGCTCAGTGCTTCCCACTCCCACTGGTAATCAAAGAAACTTCCCTCCTTCCTAATAAGGCAATGGATCAGTAACAGGAACTAAAAACAAAGCCCAGGGATCAGCAACTCTGAAACTGGACTACTCTAGTTCAGTAAGGCAGGAAAACAAGAGATTTTTTTTTTTACAGAGACAAGGAAAAATAGACAGTAAATGCTATAAAAATTCACATGCAGTGCAAGCTGGCACACTTGAGTATGTAGCAAAAATGTAATTAAATTAAAAAGGACTAAAAGCAAGTGTAGAAAGGGTTTATTAGATAGAATGCAGTAAAGAGTTGGGACTGGGGAGTGTCCTAGATCAAATCTACAGTGGGGGCACTGCAAAAAGCCACCAAATTTAAACTACATCCAAGAACAGGGAGGGGATGGGGAAGACAGTTTCAACAGAGCTAGATCTGAGGAATCAGTCCAAGTTATAACAACCACAATAAAATGCAGGAAATATACTTAAATCAGCTTATGTCCAGTTGATGTATGCAGACAAATCTCAGTAGCAAGCAACTCTACTTAAAATGATTACCAGAGATGTAACCAACACAGGTTTTAATGTTATCAGAAAGAAAACGCCCAAGCTAATTAACACTTAAAGGAATTTCAGAGCAGTTTAACAACTAGTGCAGAGCTTCAGACACACACACAAGACAGTTTCAACAGAGCTAGATCTGAGGAATCAGTCCAAGTTATAACAACCACAATAAAATGCAGGAAATATACTTAAATCAGCTTATGTCCAGTTGATGTATGCAGACAAATCTCAGTAGCAAGCAACTCTACTTAAAATGATTACCAGAGATGTAACCAACACAGGTTTTAATGTTATCAGAAAACCCCAAGCTAATTAACACTTAAAGGAATTTCAGAGCAGTTTAACAACTAGTGCAGAGCTTCAGACACACACACAAGACAGTTTCAACAGAGCTAGATCTGAGGAATCAGTCCAAGTTATAACAACCACAATAAAATGCAGGAAATATACTTAAATCAGCTTATGTCCAG
The DNA here is from genome assembly GCF_019279795.1 of Protopterus annectens. Lineage (NCBI taxonomy): Eukaryota > Metazoa > Chordata > Ceratodontiformes > Protopteridae > Protopterus > Protopterus annectens. The sequence continues at coordinate 1,677,650,855 of NC_056726.1, forward strand.
TTGATGTATGCAGACAAATCTCAGTAGCAAGCAACTCTACTTAAAATGATTACCAGAGATGTAACCAACACAGGTTTTAATGTTATCAGAAAACCCCCAAGCTAATTAACACTTAAAGGAATTTCAGAGCAGTTTAACAACTAGTGCAGAGCTTCAGACACACACACAAGACAGTTTCAACAGAGCTAGATCTGAGGAATCAGTCCAAGTTATAACAACCACAATAAAATGCAGGAAATATACTTAAATCAGCTTATGTCCAGTTGATGTATGCAGACAAATCTCAGTAGCAAGCAACTCTACTTAAAATGATTACCAGAGATGTAACCAACACAGGTTTTAATGTTATCAGAAAACCCCACAAGCTAATTAACACTTAAAGGAATTTCAGAGCAGTTTAACAACTAGTGCAGAGCTTCAGACACACACACAAGACAGTTTCAACAGAGCTAGATCTGAGGAATCAGTCCAAGTTATAACAACCACAATAAAATGCAGGAAATATACTTAAATCAGCTTATGTCCAGTTGATGTATGCAGACAAATCTCAGTAGCAAGCAACTCTACTTAAAATGATTACCAGAGATGTAACCAACACAGGTTTTAATGTTATCAGAAAACCCCCAAGCTAATTAACACTTAAAGGAATTTCAGAGCAGTTTAACAACTAGTGCAGAGCTTCAGACACACACACAAGACAGTTTCAACAGAGCTAGATCTGAGGAATCAGTCCAAGTTATAACAACCACAATAAAATGCAGGAAATATACTTAAATCAGCTTATGTCCAGTTGATGTATGCAGACAAATCTCAGTAGCAAGCAACTCTACTTAAAATGATTACCAGAGATGTAACCAACACAGGTTTTAATGTTATCAGAAACGCCCCAAGCTAATTAACACTTAAAGGAATTTCAGAGCAGTTTAACAACTAGTGCAGAGCTTCAGACACACACACAAGACAGTTTCAACAGAGCTAGATCTGAGGAATCAGTCCAAGTTATAACAACCACAATAAAATGCAGGAAATATACTTAAATCAGCTTATGTCCAGTTGATGTATGCAGACAAATCTCAGTAGCAAGCAACTCTACTTAAAATGATTACCAGAGATGTAACCAACACAGGTTTTAATGTTATCAGAAAACCCCCAAGCTAATTAACACTTAAAGGAATTTCAGAGCAGTTTAACAACTAGTGCAGAGCTTCAGACACACACACAAGACTGTTTCAACAGAGCTAGATCTGAGGAATCAGTCCAAGTTATAACAACCACAATAAAATGCAGGAAATATACTTAAATCAGCTTATGTCCAGTTGATGTATGCAGACAAATCTCAGTAGCAAGCAACTCTACTTAAAATGATTACCAGAGATGTAACCAACACAGGTTTTAATGTTATCAGAAAACCCCCCAAGCTAATTAACACTTAAAGGAATTTCAGAGCAGTTTAACAACTAGTGCAGAGCTTCAGACACACACACAAGACAGTTTCAACAGAGCTAGATCTGAGGAATCAGTCCAAGTTATAACAACCACAATAAAATGCAGGAAATATACTTAAATCAGCTTATGTCCAGTTGATGTATGCAGACAAATCTCAGTAGCAAGCAACTCTACTTAAAATGATTACCAGAGATGTAACCAACACAGGTTTTAATGTTATCAGAAAACCCCCAAGCTAATTAACACTTAAAGGAATTTCAGAGCAGTTTAACAACTAGTGCAGAGCTTCAGACACACACACAAGACAGTTTCAACAGAGCTAGATCTGAGGAATCAGTCCAAGTTATAACAACCACAATAAAATGCAGGAAATATACTTAAATCAGCTTATGTCCAGTTGATGTATGCAGACAAATCTCAGTAGCAAGCAACTCTACTTAAAATGATTACCAGAGATGTAACCAACACAGGTTTTAATGTTATCAGAACCCCCCCAAGCTAATTAACACTTAAAGGAATTTCAGAGCAGTTTAACAACTAGTGCAGAGCTTCAGACACACACACAAGACAGTTTCAACAGAGCTAGATCTGAGGAATCAGTCCAAGTTATAACAACCACAATAAAATGCAGGGAATATACTTAAATCAACTTATGTCCAGTTGATGTATGCAGACAAATCTCAGTAGCAAGCAACTCTACTTAAAATGATTACCAGAGATGTAACCAACACAGGTTTTAATGTTATCAGAAAACCCCCCAAGCTAATTAACACTAAAAGGAATTTCAGAGCAGTTTAACAACTAGTGCAGAGCTTCAGACACACACACAAGACAGTTTCAACAGAGCTAGATCTGAGGAATCATTCCAAGTTATAACAACCACAATAAAATGCAGGAAATATACTTAAATCAGCTTATGTCCAGTTGATGTATGCAGACAAATCTCAGTAGCAAGCAACTCTCGTATACCTTTGCCATGCGGGAAGAAACCAGAGCACCTGGGGGAAACCAACACAGACAGGACATGCAGACCCCACACAGAAGGCACTCCAGCCAAGAATCAAACTGGAGAAACTCTTGCTAGAAGGCAACAATGCTACCACTGCACCACTGCACCACCTGGGTGGCACCAGGCAGCCAACTTCCAAGTAAACACGTTAACAGATTTAAAATGTCATATCTAATATGGGTTTCCTTTTCCTGGAAGGCAAGCAAGTCTACAGGGCAAATAAGAAAGAACAGCTCTCTAATATTTGCAAAAAAATATTTTACGTATTTTTAAGTCTTAAATACTTCATAATGAAATGCTGTAATTATATTGTTTATAATGTGTTCATTTTTCTCATAAACACTAATATTTTTATATTTGTTATTATACTGTGATACTATTCAATTAGGAACTCTTTTTAAGTTATCATTTTCAGGTTGACGTGTTATGCTGCTATGATACAATGTTCTGTCATGATGCTTAGTCATGGATGCCTGTTACTACATAACAACTTTTCTCATTTTGAAATGTTCATACTGTTTCCTCAAGTGTCTGTGCTTACAGCTGTAACAGATGCACTTGCATCAGGGGGGAGGGGGTTGTTTGAATAAGACCTTATTGACATCTCTCACTGAAATGTTTATTCATATCTGACCTCTTAAGTGGATGATTACATTTCACTTTTAACTTCACTGTTGGATATTTTATTTAAAAGAACAGTGGTAGTAGTGCGTGTGGATTAAGTGTAGTAGCCAGTGACATTCTACAGCTTTTAACTCACACATCATGCTAGATTCTTGCAATGATTGTTTCCCTGGTTCAGAATTAAAGTGGATCTATGGATAGATATCTACGTATATTTTGTTTCTTTTGTAATGATGCTATACGGTTTTCATTAGTTGTGTTACTAGTTAGCTCTGGGCATTAGTGCATTTTAGTTAAAATCAAATTATGTTTGCAGTCTGAGATAGGTGTCAGTTAGTGCCTCTGTGTGAATGATTCATAGGGATTTCAAGCCAAATAGGTCTTGGCATCCATTCATGTCTTGCCAATAGCCACACCCAAGTCTGTCCTTTTCCAGGAGGGCTAGACCAGTCAATCTTAGGGTAAATACTTGTGTACCTATCCAATCAGCAGTGGGAGTCTGTTTTAGAGATGAGGAAGGTACTCTGAAGGATATGTCTCTTCATCACATTTTATTTACCTTCCAGTGAATATTAAAGTGTTTGATTCTGGTTCTTGTGGAGTTATTAGACTTGCAGAGATTCAGGACAACTGGGTCTCTAAGCATGCTGAGGGCAAATCACAAGACTTCCCCTCAAGATTCTAAGGGATAATGGATAGAGAGAGAGAGAGAGAGAGAGAGAGAGAGAGAGAGAGAGATTACTTCCAGCATCTCTTGGTAGTTCGGGGTTTTAAACCTGTGATATTCTTAGGAATCCCTGTGGTCTTTCAAGTTGTTGACATGTCAAGTCAGATAGATCCTAAAGGGGGCATTGTATTCCATAATTGGCCTAATGGATGCTGAATATAAGGGAACAATTACCCCTTTAAATATGAATGATATTCACTTGGAAATCAGCTGCATTAAGTAGAAAGATTTCCTATTATTGTCGACAGTGATCAAAACAGATGCAGTTATCAACATGTGTTCCAAGGTGTCTAACGATATTTTCATTTTGTAGTGGGTTATTGTCGATAGTGTATGCTTAGGGGAAGTGTCATCTGCCAAATGTGATGACATTGTACTTTTGTGCATTTTAAATGGAGTGCCCATTTTTCACAATACCAGGTGTTTAGGAGTATGTTCTTGGTAAACAGTTTGGGAATCCGAGGGGATTTGGCAATAACTTGCAGTTTGCATTCGTCTGCAGACTTGGTTAGACAGAGGCCCTGGTTCTCAGTCTGGAGACTAGAAAAGTAAAATAGGAAAAGGAAGGGCTCCAACACTGAGCCCTGGGGGACACCATCGATTACTTTCATGCTATCTGATGAGGTGCGTACCACAGCACTGTGTGGGTTATTTCTTTTAATCAGTCTGTTATCCATCTTACCACATAGAGATCTATTATTAAAGCATTTAGCTTATTTGTAATGCATGCATAGAGTAAAATGTTGAATGCCTTGGTCAAGTCAAGATACACCATGAAAGAACTACAAGTAGAGACTGTAACCCCATCATTTAATAGGTTCATAGGCTCATAGGTAGGTACTAGGCTATCGGCCCTGGGGCCTATACAAGCCCAGCCAAAAAGGTACCCTGGCTTTTGCCACCCAAGAAAATTATTTTCCTTTGCCACTGTTGAGCAGAGCCACAGAGGTGATCCCTGGGGTAAATTTCCTATTTCCCATCCAATCATCAAGATTTTTCTTGAAGAGTGCTAATGAGGAGCTTTGTTTGATATAGATAGGTAGTTTATTCCAGAGTATGGGAAGTCTCTGGGATAGGAATCTATCCCTCCGGCATGTTCTGTTTATTGTGGTGACAAGGTTTAGGTCCCTAGAGTGTGTAGCTTGGAGGGATTGGGATTTCTTTAAGTGGAGCATGTCCAACAGTTCTGGATTTGACATAGTTTTGTATGTTAGGCAGAGACCACCTCTGAGTATGCGATATGCGATGGAGTAAAGCTGGAGTTTTTTGAGACGTTCTGCATAGGGCATCTGTTTGAGGCCGGTAATCCTCTTTGTGAGGTATTTCTGCGGCCTTTCCAGTTGTTGTACATGTCTTGTGAGGTACATACCAAAAGGGGCGTTGTACTCTATAATGGTTCTAATGAGTGATGAGTAGAGGGGAACAATGACTGCTTTTTTTCTGGATGAGAAACCTTTTGTGATGAGGTGTGCCACGTAGAAGGATTTTCTGACTACTGTGGCAATGTGATTATCAAAGGAGAGACTACTGTCCACCTGTCTCCCAAGGTCTCTTATCACACTTTCGGTGTTAAGTATACTACCGCCTATGTTGTAGTTCATGGGTACAGAGTTTTTACCAAAGGGGATGACAAAGCACTTTTTGGCATTGAGTTTGAGACCATGGCTTTGACACCAGGCATCTGTCTCAGTGAGGCCCTTTTGTAGGATGTCCACATTGTTAGGAGTTTCGATTATGGCTCCTAGTTTGCAGTCATCTGCGAACTTCATTAGCCAAAGACCTTCTATGTTAGTCTGTACTTCAGAGAAGTAGATACCAAACAGGAGATGACCCAGGACTGAACCCTGTGGTACTCCACTTGTCACTGGTCTGAAGTCGGATTTGGAGTCAGCTACTTTCACAGTGTGGGCTCTGTCAGTGAGCCAGTTGGCAACCCATCTTGTGACATAGGGATTTATACCTAGTTTAGTGAGTTTATCTATAATTCCAGAGTGGGGGATGGTGTCGAAAGCCTTGGCAAGATCTAGAAAGGCTGTGTGAACCACGTTACCCTTGTCTACGGCTTTGGTGACTGCTTCAAAGAAGTCTATCAGGTTTAGTAGACATGATCTGCCTTTTACAAACCCAAACTGGGTGGGGTCCAGAGTTTGGAGATTACCAATGTCTTTGTTTATAAGTTCCATGATGATACGTTCCATGGCCTTGCAGACCAGGCTCAACAGGCTAATGCGGCAGTAGTTCCCGGGGTCCGTGGTGGCTCCCCCCTTGTGGAGTGTGATAACCATCTCTGTGCATCATTCAGCAGGCACAAAGCCTGAGGTGAGGCTATGATTGAACATGATACTTAGGTGGGGTGCCAGTTCATTCTGTAGTTTGTGTAGAATGCAGCCTGGGATGTTGTCTGGTCCCATGGATGTTGTCTTCTTGGCTTTGGAGAGTGTGGTTTTTACCTGTGCAGCCATGATTACAGGAACTTTGCATTCTTCCGGTATAGAGATGGGCTCTTTAGGGGGTGAGGGGGGGTTAAAGTTAGCACTGAACCTATCTGCCAGGATGTTGGCAATATCAGTTGGGTCTGTATATTTAGTGCCATTGTGCTGTAACTCAGAGCAGATCTGAGTGTTGCCATTTAGATTCTTGACATAGCTATAGAATGCTTTGTGGTTGTCTTTAGAATCAGTGGCAATTTTGCTTTTATAACTAGCTTTGGTGGATTTTATCAGGGATCACAGCTTCTTACTGAGGCTGACCAGGAGCTCCTCCACTCATGGGATTTTACTCTCTTTTGCAACAGTTTCTTCCTTCTGTTGTACAGTTTGTTTATGGCAGGGGACCACCAGACTGGCTTCATTTTTTTGGAGGATAGCGTTTTGGTTCTGTTTGGGATAGTACGATCCATGCACTCATGTAAGTGCTTATAAAGTGCAGTTGTGTAGAATTCAGTAGTCGTAACTGTATTGTCTATCTGCATGGGTGTCATGAAGTTCACCACTTCTGTCTTAAGAAATATGAAGTTGGCTTTTGAGAAATTTTTTACCATGGTTTCCTTAATGGTGGGTGGGGGCAGGATGTTGATATCTAGGGTAATTAGCTTATGGTCGGATCGGACCAGTAAGGTGTTGACTTCAGGTGTAGAACACCGGTCACTCATGTTGGTAATGAATAGATCTAGGATATTGTTGCCTCTGATGGGGGTGTGGATAAGTTGATCCAGGGCATTGGAGTTTATGAATTCCAGAAAGCGTTGAGCAAAGGAGTTGGTAGATGAGTAGTTTTCCCAGTTAATGGTGGGGTTGTTGAAATTGCCCATCATTAGGGTGTTTGGTTGAACCCTAATATTTTCCAGTACATCAAGAAAAGAGGAGTGGGAATCCTGGGGCATGGTGGGTGATCTGTAGCAAGCTACAATTTGGATTGCAGTTTTGCCCAGAGTTAGTTGCACTTGGATAACCTCGGCTGCATTATGCTGAGCAGCTAACCCAGAGGTGTGGATATCCTTAATGAGTATGGACACACCTCCGCCTTTGGTGTTCCGGTCCAGGTTACATGGCTGAAAAGTATGGTATGAGTTATAGCCTGGTAGTGCAGGGGTGCTCTCTGGAGCTTTGAACCAGGTCTCAGTCACTGCACAGATATCAATGTTCTCCATTTTAAGGAGTGCCTCGAGTGAGTGCATTTTGAGATTTAGACTTCTAGCATTGGGTAGCATCACCCTCAGTTTTTGCTTGCCTGTTCCTGTTACTGTGGTGAATTTGTCATTTGAACCTTGCCTAAAAAAGACACTATAGGGGCGGCAAGAACCTTAGCCTGTATCCAGAATCCCAGGGATGACAGGTACAGGCCATCTCTGGCAGAGCATTCTGGTCTGTCGACCATTTTCATCCCAGGCAGACAGATACTGGATCCTTTTATAATGGCACCAGAAGCTTAGCCGATTGTTGAAGTCAATCATTTTGTCCTTGTACTGCGGCATCATTCTGGGTGATGTCAGAATGCTACTCAGGGCTGAGGTCATACCTGCCCAGGCTACAAGATCAGAGAGCTTTTCCATGTCTCTTTTCATGTAGTCCAGGGAGGTACGTCTCAGGTCATTCACACCAAGATGGACAATGACAGAGTCATATTTGTACATGTTGTGGAGTGACCTGAGTGTGTGGGTTATGTGGCAGATCCTGGCACCCGAAAGGAAGCTGACAGTAACCTTCTCCTTGTTTAGCCTGGTGAGTGGGACATCAGTGTGCCTGACTATAGAGTCACCTATGACTAGTGTGTTGGGTACGTTGTTTTGCCTTATTGGCTGTGGTTGAGTGGCACACTGAGTCTGCGGGCTATGTGTCATTTGGGTTGTGTTGGGGGGTGGAGGTTGCTTGCATTTCTGCTTTGGAGGTCTCTGTTGCTTGAGCAGATTATTATTGAGAGCCTTTGTGAATGTTTTTGTGTTTCTATGTGTGGATTTTGGTGGTATAGATTTAGTGAGACTATGTGATGAGTGTGGTGTGGTGCAAGTGTTTACCTTCTCCTCTTGACTGTCAAGTTCAGTCTTGATTGGAGAGAGCTTTACCTCCAGTTTGGCTAGATAAGTGCATCTCTCACAGATTGTAGTGTTGGGTGGTAGGAGGAGAGGGTTGTCTGTGTACATGAGGCAATTTCTACATTGCCCCAAGATGCCCAAATTCATAAAATAGACAGGAGGGAACACTGGGAGCTGACCTTTGGACATGCCTGAATAAAAAACTATTTTCCTCTAGATAAGTGAGGAAAGTGAGTACAAGAGCTGCTTTTCTCTAAGCAAGTGAGGAAAGTAAGTACCAAAACTGTTTTCCTCTAGGTAATGAGGAAGGTTGATTGCTGTAGTAATTAGTAGGTTATTTAGTGCTTACAAGTTCTGAACAAGTGCTGATCATGAATAACAAAATTCAAGTGCTAAAACTAAGAATCTGTATCTGGACTAAACTAGTTACAGGAAAGGGGGAAACAAGTGCAAATGCAGGATTTTAAATCAGAAAATTGAGAGAGATGGAAAAACTGCCCAAACGGCCAATAACTGCAATTTCTGGGCCAGAACCACTCCTTATGTGGTAGATAGGTTACCTAGTGCTTAGCACTCCCACTGATAGGTTAGAAGGCTTCCCTCCAACACAGAAAACTTGGGAGGGGGCTCAGAAGCTTACATACAGTCATGGATACAGCAAATCTGAATCTGGACCACACTAATTACAGGAAAGGTATATGTATTTTTTATATCTATCGATATATATATATATATATATATATATATATATATATATATATACATATACAGAAAAGTAGCTAAAACAGCAGTAAAAACAATTCAAATGCAGTGCAAGTTAGCACACTTGAGTATGTAGCAATGTTACACCAAACAGTTTAAAAAATGCAATTAAATTAAAAATGACTAAAAACAAGTGCAGAAGGAGTCTATTAGGTAGAATGAGGTAAAGAGATGGGACTGGGGGGAGTGTCCCAGATCAAATCTACAGTGGGGGCGGGTAACTGCAAAAGCCTCCAAATTTAAACAGCACAGGAATAGGGAAGGTGGGTATGGGAAAACCAACACCTTCAGCAGAGATCTGAAAAACTATACAGTGAAACAAAAATAACAGTGCACAACTCTGAAGTCAGCCAGCAATGATATAAAATTAGTCAAACAACAATTACCAGTACACAACTCTGAAGTGCCAGAAAAATATACTCAGCTCTGTATATCTCCAGAGAGTTTGAAGAGCACTCTGTCAGGACACAGGAAGGCTCCAGCAATGATATGCAGACTTTTTTACTGAGGGTCTAATTTTATGCAAGTAATAAAAAAAATGTTTAGCACTTTCTTCATCAGTGATATAGGACTGCCTCAGAGTACTTCCATTACAATCTCTGTTTGCAGTTCTTTCATCGTGGAAGTTTTTGCTAAAGCTCTGCTGTGATATTTCTGTTTAAAGTCAAGATACAATAAAGTCAACAGCCTGTGTAACCTTTATGTATGTTAACCAGATTCATTAGGCTGGATTCTTCCCTCACAAAGTCAAACTGCTGAGAGACAAGTATAATGAGACGTTTTATTTATCATAGTTTATTAGGTCATTTTTAAAATGTTCCATGTCTTTACAGATAAGGCTCATCTGGCTGATGGGTCTAAACTTTCTGAGTTGCTGGTAGGGCCAGTGGTGTGCCAAACTTCAGGGACAAAGCCTGTAGGTAAACTTAAGTTAAACAGTTTGTGGAGGGGCTCTCTCAGGGCATTCTTAGCAGTATTTATTAAACATCCACATCAACTGTTAGGCCCCATGGAAGACTTATATTTGGTTTTATTTATTTATTTATTTGTTGACAATTTAGATAGCAATTAATTTGGCTATACATAACAAAGGTGTAGAATTCTGTAGGAGATAAAGGTGTCTAGTACTGGCTGAATTTTCTGATAAAGATGACCATAACCATTGTTGCCCATGAGCAGCTCCTTCCAGAACATATCAAACTTGCCGCAGATGAAGCTGCATACATTGTATCTATCCTAATAAATTACTCAATAAAAGAAAGCAATGTCCCTCAACAACTATATTATATATGCTATTCTGTCACCTCCCTGTAAAATCTTGGAAGAGTGCATCTATTCTCATAACCTGGTATTCACTACGTGAGAAAGAGGCTGTGAAGTCCCACCATTGCCAGCTAATATGTGATGTGGATATCTCACCAATGCCAACCAATATACCAATATGTGACATGTATATCTCAAGCATCAATCCTCACCACTGGCACAAGTGGATGCAGGGGTTCCCAGCTAAGTCCCTTTGAGATTTTATTTGCACACACACACACACACACACACACACACACACACACACACACACACACACACACACACACACAGGTTTACTAGCTATGCCCCCTTTTCAACAAAGGATGTCCAAGCTTAATACAAATGGTAGTTTGATCAAGAGCAAGAAGCACTCTCAAAACTTAAATATCTCTACAAAGATCAGCCACAGAGAATAATAAAAGAATGAGAAAATACTAAGTATATATAGAATGTTTTTCTTACTGTACCCTAAAAACTTACTAATAGCGCAAGGCAGATGATGTGGTGAATGTTTTTCTTGGTGTCAGGTACAAGGCAAAATACAGAATGCTCTATCTTACTAAGAGACTTCTCAAAATGATATCTAAAATATTACTGCTGGGATTGCTTGCAGAATGCCATCATTTCTGGTCATCTGACTTCTAGTTCTCATGCAAACCCCCATTGCTGGCAGCTGGCAGGACTTAGCATGTACCTGTATAAATACATATACAAGGGATTTTGCTCAGATCTTTGTCAGGTGCTGGAAGTCATAAAACATTTGCATTCCTCCACACTTCCAGAGAGTAATCAGTTCACCCCAAAGACAATACAGAAAGCTTCCTACTACAGACTTTGTGTCTCTGGCTGCCTTGAAACTTGTGAGATATCATCTTTATGACCTAGCCTAGATTTAATTTCAGATATTTTTCTAAAGTTTGCTGGACTGAGATTAACCCTCCAATTTCCTTTGTTAAAACACATAATATTTAAACAGTTATAATAATTCCTATCCATTTCTGTTCTCTCCAGCAGGGAATACTGTTGATGCATTTCAAACACAAGCACTTTACAAAATACTTTTTCAACACACACATCTGTACAAATCAGTTTGATGGCATGGCATACAGCTTTAATACATTTGCAACACAAGCACCTTGTATAAATCATTTCAATATTCACCAATGACATATAATTATTTACAAAATTCCAGCTAGCTGTGCTGGGAGTACCACCTTTCGTCACACAGGCAACAGTGTGTTAAATGAGAAAATGACTTCCTCCTGCCAGTATCCCTTGGTGTAATTCAAGGATCAATTCTAGGCACCTTAATATTCAACTTATTCATAAATGATATGCATACTGTATCCAAGCATGCCAAATAGTCTAAAATGCTGATGACTCTACACTTATATGCACAGCTAAAGATCTCCATACTCTCCAACAACAAAGGCAACAGTCCTTCTCTTCATTTAAAACTTAGCTGGAAAACTCCCAACTCCTTCTCAACATCAAGAAAACAAAACTTATATTACTCACCTCAAAAATGTCCATATTTTTGCAGAATGCCCAGATTTTGCCTCATATTTTTGGTCTGTTTCTCATAAAATTTGTGGTTTTCTGGAAAATCATTGAGGATTGAAGTCATTAAATAATGACAGACATTTCAGTTTCAGGCTTCATATCCTTCAGTACATCATGCCAATGCAAAACCAATTATTCTAGCAACTTTCTAAGTTTATAAGAGCAATATTTGTCTCTATTTTTGGGCCATTGTCCCCCCGTTATTTTTGCCCTTGTTCATATTTTTTGTGCTAAGAGGTTCACAGGTGTGTTTCAGCTATATGTTTTAGATATAGAATGTTGCGGTGGTACTTAAATGTGTCGACACATATTACTTTGGGACATACTAAGTCTGCTCCCTTCAGGGCACCTGTATGTATTTACTTATTAATTGGAGTTTGTACTAATTTATGCAACTTTTAAATCATGGGACTTTGTGTCCATGGGCAGTCATATTATGCTCCCTATTTAAAACAAAATCATTTTAATGTAACTTACACAACTTTTCCCTAGCTGACTACTATTAGATGGCATAATTCACACATGCAGATTTAACAGTCAGACTCAAATGTAATATCAGCATTCATTAAAGTGGTTGCAGCTGACTTTTTAAGGCATAGCTACTTAAATTATTGTGTTCCTCTGTTTCTAGTAATCCTTGCAGGGAGCTAGTATAAGTTCTTAGCTGCAGCTACAGTTATCAACCTTGGATGAACTTTTTTTTTTTTTTTTTCTACTTAACCTCAGGTTGCGGGGACTACCCACTGTGCCAAGTGGCCTAGCTACAACTTTAGATATATAAGAATATATCTCCCTTGGTAACAAGTGGCCTAGCTACAACTTTAGATATATAAGAATATATCTCCCTTGGTAACAAGTGGCCTAGCTACAACTTTAGATATATAAGAATATGTCTCCCTTGGTAAGAGACATGCCATTAGTCTCTTTATTGACATCTATGACTGATATTATTTACTCTTCTACTTTGGAATTCAATTTAAGTGAAACACTTCTTAAACCATGTGTTCCTATTGTTAACAAGGCCAAGAATGCGATCAGCTCAATCCACATCTGACTTTGCTACTGAAGCAAGTACTACCTGGCTAAGTGACTTCTGCTTGATTTTGCTTAACATTGACTTTTAGTATGTTAACACAGTCTTCACTTTTTCTAGCTAATTTTAGCACCAGATTCCCACTAACAAAAGATATAGATTATAAACAGGACACATGTCCAACTCAGTCTAAACAAAAAATCACATCAAAATTTATTGGTGTACAAAACCCAGAGGGACATGCAGAGAGAAATACTGGAACTCTCTATGCATGTGAACAGTGCAGGCAAGACACTGGTCATGAGTGGGATCCTTCCTTTTCTATGAAAGATGTCTAGGTACAAAGAAAAGATAACTGACTTGAACAATTGGTTAAATATTTGGTGTCACTTCAAGGGGATCCAGCATGTGTTATCATGAGAACAGATGTTCAACAGTCCTATTTGCTTTGCAAAAGATGGCCTGCCCCTCTCATTGCAAGGCTTCCACTTACTGGTTAAAGCCTTTTCTGCCCCCATAGTGTCTTTTTTTATACAGAGTCCAGCTTGTGACATTTCAAGGTAACAAACACTTCAAATGCAAAACTTGATCAGATTTAGGTGGCTCTGCTACTTGTCATAAGTTTCAATGACAACTTTCCCAGTTGTGAGGCATTCCCACATTTGCAGCACGTCAACATTTGTGTCATCACTGACACATGATTTAAATGTAAAGAAAGCACTCTCTCCATGCCTGGATTTTGTGTCTTCTAGCATTCAGACCCAATTGTATCTCCATCTTTAATGACCATATCATCTCCAGACAGATTCACAGAGACCCACAAATGGAATTCATAGAATTCAGATAACCCTAGATAGGATAAACTATCAGCTTATAGCATGTTCCAGAACAAGGTCCATGTCCCCTGATAATCATGTAACATTCCTAAATATACTTGATGAACTCCCTATATACAAGAACGCAGTGATACTGTATGACATTAACTACCCATCAATAAAGTGAATCAGCTGTGCTTCTGATACATGTTATGCCCAGAAGTCCTTATTACAGAACATAATATTTTCAATCTAGTCCTTACAAATAAAGCTTTTTCATGCACTAGTCGCATGGTATCTACTTCCCCAGTTATGTCAGACCACAAACTAGGGATTTTCACCTCCAAAATCTCCAAAGTCCAGCATCTAATATATCACAATTCAAGGATTTCAAATGTACTAGACTCATCAAATTCTATGACATGCTTACAACATTTAGTCATTGCAGCAAAAGTTCTGTTGAGAACACGGCAGATTGTTTCAGGAGTGAGTTCTCCTGTTTAGATAAATGTATCAGAAATATTACCAAAAACTTCAAAAATACTACTAGGTCTACTAAAGCAGCCCATGAACATAGGTTAGCAACTGAAGCTAAGGACAATCATAAATCCTTCTTCGGCTACATTTGGAATCACCCATCATTGCACTGAAATTTTTCAAATTGGCATCACCTACCAGAACCCAATAGACATTGCCAATGAAAATAATTTCCGTGCAAATTCATAGCTAATTTTACCCCAGCTACTTCTCCAAAGTCTGAGTAACTCTGAACCTCAAATCCCCTATTATCACAAAGGTACATGTACTGCTGAGTTTACTATCAAAATGTAGAACTGAAGTTCGGCAAATACGGGAATAACAAATGTGATTTGGCCAATTCCCATATTGCCAAACTACAATTCTATGAGTGTGCTATGCAGTGAATGTCACTGTACATTTGCTCATATGTGGTCGCAGTTGAGACTAGAGATCGTGGCACAGTGCGAATTGGGAAATTTACCCTTTCCCTCTCTGTAGAGTTATCTCAGAATTGGAATATAGAATTTGCAGGGGGTGTGGGGGTGCAGGGGGGGCTTGCCCCCTGCAAAAACATGTATGTCAGAGATGTGCATTACTGAACCACATATGTTCATACTGCTGGAAATCTTGCAGGTAAGTGGCTGCAGGTATAAAAACATTGCTGCTATTGAAAATACCGTATTTGATATCTTCAGTATTTCCATTCGATATTGTAACCTAATTAATATGCAGTACATCAACATTATGGCTCTGTATTTCAACCATATCATGTTGTGAATTTCATAGTTTTGATAGTAAACCTACTGCTGATGCTTACTAAGACCAAACATGCTTCTTCTGTATGGCCTAACAATATACTTCATTGCGTGATAAGGATTACTAAACATGCACTGGCAGGGTCCCTCCTGAAACTATTTAACCTAGGTCTTATTAGACTGACTGGCAGCAGTTTGTCAAAGGAAGATCCCACATAAAAAATTTGATTAATTCCTTTGCGTTTGCTACACAGGCTGATGACAGTGTTCGTGCTGTTCACACAATGTATCTTGTCCTGGCCTAGGCGTTTAAAGCCATACCTCATGCTAGCGTTTAAGTATGCTTAATGCTTTGAAAACAGATCCCTATGTGAAAAGATGACTAGCAAACTGGCTAAAACATAGACCCCACACAGTGAGAGCAGCAGATATCTCATTAGAAAGTATGAAGGTAACTGGTGGTGTCCCCAAGGCTCAATGATGGGACCCCTCTTTTCCACATTTACTTTTCTGATCTCCAGTTCAGAAATCCAGACCTCTGGCTATCTGAAACTGCAGAGGAGTGCAAATTTGTAAGTTATTGTCAGGCCCCCCTCTGATATCCTAAACTTTCAGCGACAATTTGCAAACATGTAACTCCTGTAAATAAAACAGACTCTAATTAAATGTAAAAAAAGTGTTATATTGTCATATTGGCTAGAAAATACCTCCCCTCAGCATACATCACAGAAAATACCCCACTTCAAAATGAAAATGTTGTCAAGGACCTTGGAGCAGGGTTGTCGCTTCCCTCTCTTCAGATCTTCATGTGAGAACAGCAGTGAGAAAATCCTTCTTATTGTAGCTAATTGTCAATGAAATATCCGGATCTAAAGAGGTTATCATTCCCTAAATCTAGAAAAAAAATCATCTTAATAAAGAAAATTGAAAGTTTTTACTGTCATATATGAATGGTTAACAAGAATTGTCAGCTCTGCTCTAAACTAATGTGTTGCTACTCCACCCTGCAGTATCATAAAAAGTATATGTGCTTTTGAATGAGTCTGCAATTCTTTCAGTGATAAACCTGCATGCTTCTTTTTCTACAAGAAGAAACACATTAGCTTACTTTCTTTGTGCCACTAAGTGCAGAATTCAAACTGCTTTAAAAAAAATCTTAAACAAATAGTCTGCTCCACAGAGCAGGTTACAACTGTACATATATTAAAAAAATCATACCTTTCAGTGCCATGAAACTGTGCAATCAGTTCTATGGCAACTCACTTAATGACTCTAGTCCTCAATGATTAGCCAGAAAAAGCACATATTTTACAAACAAATAACTGGACATTCTCCAAAAACATCTAAAGGAGGAGGCAGAGGCAACAGCATTCTATGTAGCTGTTCCAGTATACATTTATGTCAAACTGATTGTCCCAAACTACCAGAAGCTAGTGGAAGGGCACTAAAAACTTAATACAATGACATCATTTAGAAAAGGTAATTTTTCCTTAAATCACATCATTGTATAATAGCCACTCCTGTGTGTGGGTAACAGAGGATTTACCTGTGGATGGCTTTGTTTAATCACTCGAGCTTTGCCCTTCTGATCAAACCATGCCAGTGGTGGGCAGATCCTGCATTACCCACACACAGTCATTGATTATTGCTTGACGACAATACAGATTTCCATACCAGATCGGTCGAGGCCCGGGTTAACAATGACCGCCATCAGTACTGTTAGACAACAGGGTGCTGGCAGAAATTGGGCTACTGTTGGCCAAAGGAGGAGAAGGAGAAGAAGAGGGGGAAGGCATGCCCGAAAGCAGAAAGACAGGAGGAAGGTTAGGAGTGTAGTAGTGAGGGTAGCAACTTTGAATGTCGGCAGTATGACTGGTATAGGGAGAGAGCTGGCTGTTATGATGGAGAGAAGGAAGGCTGATATATTGTGTGTGCAAGAGACCAGATGGAAGGGGAGTAAGGCCAGGTGTACAGGAGGTGGGTTCAAATTGTTCTATCATGGTGTGAAAGGTTGGAGAAATGGGGTAGGGGTTATCCTGAAGGAACAGTATGTTAAGAGTGTTTTGGAGGTGAAAAGATTGTCGGATAGAGTGATGTTTATGAAGCTGGAAATTGATGGTGTAATGATGAATGTTGTTAGTGCATATGCTCCGCAAGCTGGATGTGCGATGGATAAGAAAGAAAAATTTTGGAGTGAGTTGGATGAAGTGGTGGTAAATGTACCCATGGGTGAGAGACTGGTGATTGGAACAGATTTCAATGAGCATGTTGGTAAAGGGAACAGAGGGGATGAGAAAGTGATGGGCAGGTATGGTGTTAAGGAGAGGAATGCAGAAGGTCAGATGGTAGTGGATTTTGCTAAAAGGATGGACATGGCTGTGGTGAATATGTATTTTAAGAAGAGGGAGGAGCATAGGGTGATGTACAAGAGTGGAGGAAGATGCACACAGGTGGATTATATCCTATGCAGGAGGGCCAGTCTGAAGGAGAGACTGTAAAGTGGTGACAGGGGAAAGTGTAGTTAGGCAGCATAGAATGGTAGTCTGTAGGATGATGTTGGTGATCAAGAAGAGGAGGACAAGTGTGAGAGCAGTGCCAAGGATCAAATGATGGAAGTTAAAAAGGGTGATTGTGAGCTGGAGTTCAGGGAAAAGTTAAAACAGGCACTGGGGAGCAGTGAAGAGTTACCGAATAGCTGGGTAACTACAGCAGAGATGGTAAGGGAGACAGCTAGAAAGGTGCTTGGTGTGACATCTGGACAGAGGAAGGAAGACAAGGAGGCCTGGTGGTAGAATGAGGAAGTACAGGAGAGTATACAGAGGAAGAGGCTGGTGAAGAAGAAGTGGGATTGTCAGAGAGTTGAAGAAAGTAGACAGGAGTATAAGGAGATGAGAATGATGAAGAGAGAGGTGGTGAAGGCTAAGGATAAGGCAAATGGAGAGTTGTATGAAAGGTTGAACACTAAAGAGGGAGAAAAGGACCTGTACTGATTGGCTAGACAGAGGTACCGAGCTGGGAAAGATGTGCAGCAGGTACGGGTGATAAAGGATAGTGAGGGAAATGTACTCACAAGCGAGGCAAGTGTGTTGAGCAGATGGAAAGAGTACTTTGAGGGGCTGATGAATGAAGAGAATGAGGGAGAGAGAAGGTTGGATGATGTGGGGATAGTGAATTAGGAAGTGAAACAGATTAGCAAGGAGGAAGTATGGACAGCTATGAAGAGTATGAAGAATGGAAAGGCTGTTGGTTCAGATGACATACCAGTGGAAGCATGGAGGTGCTTAGGAGAAATGGCAGTGGAGTTTTTAACCAGATTGTTTAATGAAATCTTGGAAAGTCAGAGGATGCCTGAGGAATGGAGAAAAAGTGTTTTGGTACCTATTTTTAAGAATATGGGTGATGTGCAGAGTTGTAGTAACTACAGAGGGATAAAACTAATCAATCACAGCTTGAAGTTATGGGAAAGAGTAGTGGAAACTAGGTTAAGAAGGGAGGTGATGATGATGATTAGCGATCAGCAGTATGGTCTCATGCGGGGAAAGAGCACTGCAGATGCGATGTTTGCTCTGAGAATGTTGATGGGGAAATATAGGGAAGGTCAGAAGGAGTTGCATTGTGTCTTTGTGGACTTGGAGAAAGCATATGATAGGGTGCCTCGAGAGGAGTTGTGATATTGTATAAGGAAGTCAGGAGTGGCAGAGAAGTATGTAAGAGTGGTACAGGATATGTACAACGGTTGCATGACATTGGTGAAGTCTGCAGTGGGAGTGACAGATCCGTTTAAGGTGGAGGTGGGATTACATCAAGGATCAGCTCTGAGCCCTTTCTTATTTGCAATGGTGATTGACAGGTTGACAGACAAGATCAGACAGGAGGCCCCATGGACTATGATGTTTGCAGATGACATTGTGATCTGTAGTGAGAGTAGGGATCAGGTTGAGGAGACCCTGGAGAGGTGGAGATATGCTCTAGAGAGGAGAGGAATGAAGGTCAGTAGAACTAAAACAGAATATGTGTGTGTGAATAAGAGGGAGGATAGAGGAATGGTGAGGATGTGGGGAGTAGAGTTGGCAAAGGTGGATGAGTTTAAGTACTTGGGATCAACAGTTCAGAGTAATGGTGAGTGTGGAAGAGAGGTGAAGAAGAGAGTACAGGCAGGGTGGAATGGGTGGAGAAGAGTGTCAGGAGTGATTTGTGACAGTCGGGTACCAGTAAGAGTGAAAGGGAAGGTCTACAAGAGGGTAGTGAGACCAGCTATGTTGTATGGGTTGGAGACAGTGGCACTGACAAAAAGGCAGGAGTCAAAGCTGGAAGTGGCAGAGTTAAAGATGTTAAGATTTGCAATGGATGTGACAATGATGGACAGGATTAGGAATCAGTATATTAGAGGGTCAGCTCAGGTTGGACGGTTTGGAGACAAAGTCAGAGAGGTGAGATTGCATTGGTTTGGACATGTGCTGAGGAGGGATAATGGGTATATTGGGAAAAGGATGCTAAGGATGGAGCTGTCAGGTACAGGGAAAAGAGGAAGGCCTAAGATAAGGTTTATGGACGTGGTGAGAGAGGACATGCAGGTGGTTGGTGTGACTGAAGAAATGGAAACAGATGATCCACTGTGGCGAGCCCTAACGGGAACAGCCAAAAGAGAAGAAGAAGTCACTGATTATTGCTTAATTAAACCCTTGTATACATGCGATAAATATAATGTGGATCAGGTTATATTGTCAGTTTAGACCCACTTTGGTGTCAGCTTATCAATAATCATATCTGATTTTAAGGAAGTGGCTTTCAAGTCAAAAATCAGCAAAGGTAAATCTTTAAAAAAATATAATGGAAAGATCTCTTCATTGGAAAATTTAATATCTTCATTGGATAATGAACTCCAAAACTAATATGATATGAATTAATGTCACTCTCTAATATGTTTTCAAAACCAATTTAAAGCAATTCATGCATCACAGCAATTCATTTTTGAACCAGTTATAAAAGCTAATTATGCAGAGTGACCAGCTATTTCTTTAAAGTAATTAGCTAGCCTGTTTTGTTAAATTACAATTGGAATAATAGAGCTTTGGCAAAAGATGGTAGCAAAGTACTTACAAATCTGATAGAGGTACTATCCACACTTAATCTTTATTCTTTTACTAATTGTCATACTGATACAAATTATATCATAGATTATCTAAATAATTTCACACCAAAAATCATCCCTGAAGATAAAATAAACTTAAGCAAAAGCTTCTCTCTTCTTCAAGAAGTAACAGATGCTAAATTATCTCTTAAATAAGGTAAAGTTCTGGATCTGCATGAATCTGATGTCCTAAAAACTCAAACTGCATCCATTTCCTATATAATTAATGCTGTTTAACTGTATTACATTAAATACGTCTGAACGATATTTTAATCACTCTCATAAGTTTTCATACTGAACAATAATTCAAATTCCTTATTAATAAATAATCCTATTTCACTTGTTAAAATTGATATCATGATTTTAGCTAATATATTTTTGATTGCAGCTGATGAATTTATCTCCAAATTGCAGCTGATGAATTTATCTCCAAATTGTGGTTGGCATTAGCAGAATCCAAACAAATACAAGATAATAACATTACGTTGGAATTAATTATGTATCACAATATTAACACAGCTAATAATCATGCTGACTTTGTTCTTCATGATTTTAACATACTAGTAAGCTTTTGATCACGTTCATGTTCCATTTCATTTCAGAATCCTAACAAATATGCTTTTTCAAGTAAATATATACTAGTGTATAAAGTCTTAAAAATCACTTCCACATGTCTGCTTCAAAAAGTCAACTTTCTGTTAGCTTTAAAATCATAACTGGTATCCTTTTTATCTTTTTTATTGCACCACTCTTTGCAAAAAATCCATAGCAATCCTAGAATTCAATATATAAAATTTGTTAAATCATGCAACATCCTGCTCCAGTTTCCTTCCATATTCCAAAGACATTGATTGGACACTCTAAACTGTCCATAGGTGTGACTGTGCATGCGAGTGTGTGGTGTGTCCAAATCACAGTGGCAGGGCTAGCCACCTGGTAGTGTAAACCTTGGCTCTAGATGGCTGTCACTGTTGAAGTGACAGCCTGACCACATGTGCAAAAATGGGGAAAGGGGGTCATAGATGGATGGATAGATAGATGGATGGAATCACAGTATTGCTATTTGTGACTCATTGGAAATAATTAGCAATTATAGTAAAGCCTCTAGTTCCAAACTTGACTTGGATAAACCATTCCCTTTTCCCACTTAAGAAACCAAATATGCTATCAGATCTCTTCTTTGCCTCAGTTATTAATATCTCTCAATGAATTATCAATTAACTGAAATACCTAAGAGCAAAATATAAACAGAATATTTGCTCCATTATTTGTATAAATTTTAATGATCTGATAAAATAAGTTCAAATCTAACCTAGGTACTCTGGCAAAGTTATTTTTTTACTTAAGTAGGTCTTAGTTAATTAAAATTAACACTTACCTCTGCACTGTCACTTGTGACAGTTCAGTTTGTTATAGCCCTGCATACTTTTTAAGTCAGTGAAGAAAACTATTTTGAAGTTTTTTTTTTGTTAAAATAGCTATCCTAGAGTCAGTCTCAGACTGAAAGAAAAAAACATGTTCTTAAAACCACTGAATTTTTCATTTCATTATATCGTTTCATGAAGGATACGATTATTTGCATTTTGTGACAATTTTAGTTTTTAAATTGGTAACAATCCATTATCAATAACAATGACAGATCATTAATACTTGAAATTCTAGATGGATTGGGCATTCTAAATTGGCTGTATGTGTGAGTGTGCATGTGTGTGTTTGACATGGAAGAACAACCATGGCAGAGCTAGCCACGTGGCAATGGATGGATGGATGCTCCTTTTCTACACAAATCCACACTTACCAACCAAAACATCCTTCTTTTTTCTCTCTTTTTCATTTTAGGTGCTCAAAACTTAATTGTGAAACAAACTAGGTCTGTTTAACAGATTCTTACCAATGCAATTTTTTAGGTAATCCAGACATATTAATAAATTATACTTATATAAATATCACAACAGTTCCAATGATCTGCAACCTTTCTCAATGTCACCTGGTGTAAAATAGTATATTAATTCCAAATTCTATCTTGATGGTTTGATGGAACCTTTAGTAGTTCTCATGTGAGTTACTGAAGTAAGGATTCCATTCTAACAACTGGCAATGCATATCTTGTCAAGGCTCCCATAAGCCACAAGTGGATATTGCCAAAGTGAAAGGTCACCAAACTACAGGCTGGTCTGTTGTTACAGTGGACTGCCAGCCAGCTTCCCCGTGGACAGGAGTGTTGGTCATGCCCCCACTCCATACCTCCCAGTCAGCCAGTGTGTACAATGATCATAGGGGTCACAACTCAAATGGCAGCAGCTGCATACCCCCATTGTATTTCCAGGCAATATGATTGGAGGGGTGAGATAGAAGTGCCATGATGTCAATACTACAGGGAATGCACTTCACATGTGAGTCCCCCTGCTTAACTATATGTAAGTGGTTACACATACACTACACATGTGAGTCCCCCTACTTAACTATACATACGGTTAGTGGTTATTTCCTGCATTATTGCAATATCAGAATTTCCTGGAAAACTCCTCAGTGGTGCAAACAGCATTAGTTCCAAGGCAGACAGGTATACTATAGCCTATTTGAGTACATGGTTAGTACACTACATCTCATGGTGTATTTCATCATAATGGATACTAGCATTCCTACCCTTATACACAGGCATCCATTGGCATCTGTAGTCACATCAGGCTCCAGAGACTTGTACTTTCAGTTGGCAGGAATGGACATGGGGCTGACTGACAGCATAGTGACTGCAATGGAAGATGATCGCCTCAGAACATGGTGCACATTACAGGGCTCTACATGCATGCAAAATCCCTCACTGAATGCCCTGCAGATTACTAATTGCTATGCAATACTTTTTCAAGCTATTTGCATTCTCCTTCTATTTTGTTGAGTTATTCCTCCTTTTCTGTCATCCAGTTCTGTTTTATGAGTTGACCTTTGACTCCATTTCATTGCCAGCTAATGCAACTTGGGGACTGAGTTGCATAGTCATGTGTTGCCTGGAGATCAGTAAGTCATCTAAAATTAATAGAAACTCATTATTTATATCTCGATTTAACTAAGGCAGCTGTTTACAGAATCTCATAATTGTTTAGATAATATGATAAGAAATGTGAATTAGACTCTCCTTGGTTAAATTACATTAAAAGGAAACTGTCTTTCTCGTATAAGTTGATCCTAAATAGAAAGTTTTACTTAGAATTATTTTTCTCATTGATTGCCCATTATCATAATGAGATTTTTATCAAACCAGAGTGATTCCTTATTTGAGATAACACAAAATTGTTTACCATATTCCATTTTTATATATCAAAACCATATTCCAGATGTATACATCAACAACATGCTACTGTATAATGTGTCCCAAATTTCCCAGAAATTAACAGCTATGATAAACATATTTTCATTAGATTTTCTGTGTGTTAGAATTAAAATGTCAGAAGATATTCAGTAAGTAACATAATTTCCATTATAATTTCATATGTAAGCTGCTCTTGTTGGGCATTTTAAACCTATACAATTGTCTTTAAAAGGTGAAAATCAAACACTGCACATTGTGTCCATAAGTTAAATATTTTAACCGTTATACCAACCTGCATTATCCCTATTTTTAGAAAACAAAAGTGTAAGTGGCCAAACTGTCCATTAGGAGTTCAGTACAATATCATTCATGAAAAGAAACTGATCCACTATGTATTATATCAGCCTGGGTCATATTTTTATCAGCCTGGGTCATATTTTTCAGTACCTATCACTGGATTAGAAGGGAAGAAATCAGCATGAGACCTTAGCGCTCACAGATCAAGAACCTCTTACCAGCATGGAAGTTTACAATTCTTAAAGAGTTTCTCGGAATTCTCTAACATCTGGAAGAATCTCATTATTCTCAATTGGTGAATTTCATCCTCACACTCTATATGTTTATGAGAACACACTTGTTTGTCATTGATATTGTTGGCTATCCTCCTCCATATAAGAATGCAGCTTGTCTTATCTGTGTACTATAATAGGTATAGGATGCAGTTATTACCTTATGTTATTTTCTCTACTGGAAAATGAAGCATCTGAGGAAGTGTGAAAATATAAACAACAAAGCCTAGAGATTTTTGAAAAGTATAAAAACGAAATATGGAAATAGGAAAGAAACAGAGATTTGATATGGTGTACTAGCTGTGCAAAGGCAAAAACCAAATTAATCAATATAAAGAAGGCAGCCTCAGAGATGATATTCAAAAAGAAATACAGACAAAGACATCCAGAGATGGAAAATTTCACAATAAAAATAATATCACAAATAAGGAATGTAGAAAAGAAGATTATCAAAGTAGAAGGTAAAAAAATAAAAGTTAAAGTTATGCAGTGCCTGCAAAGTGAAGGATTGGGTGTAGAAGGTCTAACAGGTTATATCACAGCATGATGGAATGAGTCCCCAAAGTAAGGAGAAACAGGAAGAACAGGAGATATATGAAGTAGAAATATGGACATGAGGAAGAAAAATATATTTAATATGGTGTAATATCTATGCAAAGGAGAAAGCAAAACTAATCAATATAAAAAGAGCAGCACCAAAGATATTTGAAGAGAAATACAGACAAAGGAATCCAGACATGGAAAACTTTGCAATACAAAAAATAAGAAGACAAAGAGAAAAAGTAAAAAAGGAGATCAGTAATGGAGAAGGTAAGAGGTTGCGGTGTTGTAGTTGTTAGCATCGTTACCTCACAGCAAGAGATTCTTCCGTTTGATTCTTGGCTGGAGGGCCTTCTGTGTGGAGTCTGCATGTCCTCCCCACAGTCGAGTGATGTTTAAAGACATGCAGGTAGGTGCTTGTGTGAATGGGTGTGCCTTCTTTGAAGGCTGGGCATCGGGCTGGCACCTCAGCACCATAAATATCCACTGCCAATCATTAGTGGAACAGAGTTCTGCTGTGGCGACCCCTAACTGGGAAAAAGCAAAAGACATTAGTGATGGAGAAGGTAAAGAAATAGAAACTGAGGTTATGGAGTTCCTGCAAAGTGAAGGATTTAGCGTAGAAAATCTAATTCAGAAAGCACCACAACAGGATAGAGCAATGGACATACAAATTAAGGGGAGACAAGTGAAACAGGAAGCAATTGGTCAGGTGCCATATGAAGATATTTTGGAGTCTTCCACAGGAAACCAGTATAAACGTTCACTTGAAGCTGGACAGCAAGGGAAGGAACAGGAAACTGTGGAAACTCTGATGCAGTCAATGTTGAGGAGTGATAGTGAGTTCCCATATGACAGCTCAATGGATAGCACAAGATAAAACTGAAGAGAATGTGCCTCAAGAAGATGCTATAGAACATTCTATAGAATGCCCACAGGAAATGGAAAACAAAAAATGTGCCCTCAGTTAAGAAGAAAATGTGCTAAGAAAAGAGTTGCTTGATTTAATAGAGAAAGATAGACATATTAAAACAAATGAAAGAAATAGACTGCAGAAGATCAATAACCCAAAAAGTCAGAAGTTTAATAAAACAAATGAACACAGTAATTAGGGCAGTCCATAGAGATCCATGCAATATAACAGAAGTAAACAGGATATATTACTGTGCAGCTAAATTAATAACCGATAAAGTTCTACGACAAGAACACGGGGTAGTGAGGGGAAGGAAGGGGGAAATCGAATACCATCATGGAAGTATTAAACAGAAAACTATAAAGCAATTAAGACAAGAAGTGTCAGTGTTAGAAGAGTATAGAAAAGCTAACAAATCAACAAAAATACTTAGAAAGATAGACGTGATAAAAGAAATGTGCAATATTAGAACAGATCAGGATCTATCATGCACTATCGCAAATAACAAACTAAAATTCTCAGCTCTCACATAGGTGGAAGAACTTAAAAGATACACAGATAAATATAAAGCAAAAGTACAAAATAAGCAATTTATTGATGACCCAAAAAAGTTTTATAGAAAATTGGGAAACAAGGTAAAAGGAATTGAAAGACCACCAAAAAAGATAAAATAGATCTATTTTGGAGAAGTATTTATGAAGATCCTGTCAAGCAGGAATGGAAATCAAACCAGAAATAGATAAAAATCAGGCAGCAACTGTCTGTGCCAAAAAAAAAAAGAAAGAATATAAGGTGAAGGACCAGATGAGAAGGCAAGAAATTTGGAAAATGCATAAATATAGCTGCAAATATAGAAAATTTCTGGAAGAACCTCATGTTGATCAGGAAGAAATGCAGGAATGGTTAAGGAGAGGCGAATTCAAACCAAGAGATGAAAGGTTAATATTGGCAGTCCAAGATAGTGGGCTATGTACATGGTGGTTTACAAAGTCAATTGAACGTGGGAGAAACAGACAAATGTAGTTTTGTAAAACAGAACTGGAAATAGTTGCATACCTTGTTGCTGGTTGTGACATACTAATGGCAGAAAGATTGTATACTGAAAGGCATAATAATGTGGCAAGACTGTTGCACAGGGGATTGTGCAAACATTATTGTACTGAAGTGGCTGAAAAACACTGGAAACATGAGCCACAAAGCATCATAGAAAATGATGATGTCTGTATCACATGGGAATCATCCATTACTGACATTTCAAAAGATAGATGCTAGAAAACCAGATATAGTGGTCCATGAAAAAGGACAAAAGTAACATTGAGCACTGAAACTGCCACTCCTAGTGACTACAGTGTCTTGCATACAGAGAGACACAATGTCATAAAATATCAGGATTTGCAGGCAGAAATGAGAGCAATGTGGAAAAAAGATACCCAGACAGTTCCAATAGTAGTAGAAACAACGGGTCTTATAAATAAGAATCTACAGTTGCATTTAGATATGTTACCAATACATGTAACCCCATACAAATTGTAGAAGGAGTCATTACTGGGCACACTGCAGGTGCTATGAATAGCATTTCTGGCTGACACAAAAGATTGAAACAGTATACTAATTTTAATTGTACCTTGACTTAGGAATGGGGTCCATTCCCGTCATGGTAATAGAAACCCAAAAGGCTTGGACTGAAACCATATAAATATACTATAATAGGTATAGGATGCAGTTATTATCTTATGTTATTTTCCCTGTTGGGTCCAAAATTATCAGAATTACTTTGATACAGGATCATTATTAAGAAAGATCCCCTGGACTGTGTGTGTGTGTGTGTGTGTGTGTGTGTGTGTGTGTGTGTGTGTGTGTGTGTGTGTGTGTGTGTGTGTACGTGCGCACATTTGTGTGATTATTTATGTAAGTGTGTGTGTATGTTTGATATAAAATTATTTTACTTTACTGTAATAATGCTTTCCTATTTTGCAGTGATTTTTCAAATAATTTTGAGCAGCTTGCATTTTTTGCTGTTTTATTTCCCATGTGTTCCATTCAAATGTACAGTCTTGTACAAATGTTATTTTATAAGCTAACAGAAAAAGTTAGCAATAGAAATTGAGATCTTAGAGAAAAAGGAGTGCAAGGTAATTGATTAGCATGTAAATTAATTAAAAAATGGCAAATAGGTAAACAAATAACAATTGCATTATGTGCATTAGGTATCTTACCTACTTAGACTAATTTTCTCACTCCTAGAATCGACAGCTTTGGATTATTTATCTGTTATGCTTCTCACAATTAATAAAGGTCAAACAATATGTTTATCAAAAATTCTGAGCTCTGCATGTCCCCTACATATATGTCATTTATATGAGAAGGCTGCTGCCTACTATAGTCTAACATGTACTATTGAATATAGGAGCTATTCATGACCGTTCTGCACAGTGGAGTAGGTATGGTATTATATAGGTTAGTTTATTGTGATTCATAAATAGTAACCTTATTGTTCACACACTGCACCGCAAGCACAGAGTACATATGCAAATCACCTCCTCTCAAATTTCATTCATTCTTTAAAGAAAATGCTTAGGAGTACTGGCTGATTTCAATGAGGTAACTCATGGGAAGCAAAGTGCACACAATGGAATGATGCTACAGCTGGTAACACTGTAATCTCTCTTCCTACCAATGTTTGGCTCAGCTGCAGGTATATGACATGACAGTACAACACCATAGTGGGGTCAGCAATGCCAACGCAGATGAGATCTCAAGACAGGGAATGGGGTAACATATTCCAAGATAGGCGTATTCCTCTCAATATCTGTCACCATCTGAAAGATGGACATGCCATGAATGTGGGCCCATACATGCACACAGTACACAGGTGGAAGTACCCTAGACAGAGTGAATAGCATTTAACTATCAGCTGCACACAACATTGGAATTGTACAGACAGGTAAGCAGCACATTAGTTGTCTGTGTAGTATGGAATAGTGATGTAGTCTGGACAATCACTGGCAGACCACAAAAGGCACAATTATGAAGTAATGAGAGACTGCCAATGTCCCCGCACAAGGCAGCAAAAGGGGAATGTCCCAGGTATATCTGTGAATTAGCTGTAAGTAGCTTCCGTATCATATATGCACTCAGCTCACCCCACCATCAGCCACAGATTTATCACAGGTCATATCCTTGTTGTTGGGAATGAGTACAGTATGACCCCACTTCTGTATGGGAATACTCACAGAATGCAGCATGCTGAAGATTTGTCCTGTGCAGGTGTGTCCTTAGCTGTAAGCAGCACCCTGCCTGCATTCAGACCAATGGATCAATATGGACAGGAATTATCGCCATTAACACCTTGCACACTTACCCTGTCACCCCAGGGGAATCCACTGGCTCGTAGCCTGGGAATGTAGGAGTGACAGAATGCAGTGGCCTGCTACAGATGGCCTGCTTCACTACCAAATGGCCTACAGTCCTCTGTCAAAGGCTTGTGCCCCACCCGTAATGCCTATGTATGGTATCTCATGAGATCACAACTAACAACCTAACACAGTCAACAGAACACAAATGCAAGCCCATGTTGACATATCCCAGTAGCATGCCCCCCATGTCCCACTGCATGAACGGTGGACCAATCCATAAATACCACTTAGATGAAGGGTCAGCTATAGTGATACTTTCAGATATTCCTCGCATAATATTAGGAAGAGGATAGAATAACAGAGTGGGAGGGTGTAGACGCATGGATGTCATCCAGAGTGTGAAGTCTGAAACTCTGATGTGTGCCCATACTACCCCTGCCTGCAAATCCAGTAATGGATGGCTACAAACCTGCTCATAAACCACAACATGAAGGGGAACTCACCAGATATATGAGGCCTGTCTCTGGGTAACCTGGGTGAATCTGTACAGCTGAGAGGTATGGCTACAGCAGGATATGGCCATTAAGTCGATATATGTACAAGAAGGGGATCCTCAGACACCATAGTACCAAGGTGCTGGACCATTTACACAGACCCATCAGCAAGTGTCTGCAGCTACTCTTCCAGAATGGTAGGAGTGTGCAAGAATGTGTAGGCTGTGGACCACAATACTGGACTCAGCTTCATTCATCTTGTATTTCCCAGTAAATAATTGTGAGCAAATAATTATACCTATCAGTAGTTGAGGACATAATACATCACAGTGTAAAACAGTACATATGTCTGAATATCTCTGCTAACACCAACCATGTAACACAAGCAGAACATACAGCAATAGTCACAGTATCCCCCTATCTGTCACCCATTGTAACTCCATATTGTCAACCTATCTACAGATATCCTGCAGAAACAGGTTGCTAGCTGTATGTGTAGAACACCAAACTCTGGACTGGAGTACAACCCTACCCGAAATGTATTCACACACTCAATACAGAAGGTCATACTGGGCATGTTCCTACACTTAGAGAAATGAATGTCTGACAACTCAGTGGGCTATAAATATTTGTCATTTGCAGATGTCTGTGCGCACACACCAAATTGTACACCATTCATGCTTCGCACACACATTGGATAGGAATATGCAAACATATCCAAGGTCAACACACTATAATATGTCAAACATACACATACAGAGATGTGGGGAAGAGCAAGACAGACAGTGACAGAGAGAATTCCATTATGAGGCCTGTCCCAGCTACTACACATCCAATTGGCTGATATCATATGATGTGCTGATGCCAATCCCTGTACACATTCCTTTTGGTAGCCCTCAGCCCTAGAGTGTCTGTGGTGCTTGTGATAACTGTATAACACGATAGTACAAATCAGTATTCATGTAGCATATGTATACTCAGTCCTGTCAAATGTGAATTTATGTGTGACTGAGTGTGTGTGTGTGTGTGTGTGTGTGTGTGTGTGTGTGTGTGTGTGTGTGTGTGTGTGTGTGTGTGTGTGTGTGTGTGTGTGTGTGTGTGTGTGTGTGTGTGTGTGTGTGTGTGTGTGTGTTTCCAGAGGAATGATTTATGGCCCATTTACACACACTGCACTTTCCATTGCCCATGTTAGCACTCCTGCTAATGTCAGTCACCTTGAAATAAACCATTGGCCAAATCACAGCCCTATAAGCTCTGTGGTGCTTGTGATAACTGCATAATACTGTAGTATAGCAAACTACTTAGGTAGGAGTTCTAATCCTGGTTGTGTGTGTGTGTGTGTGGAGATGAATAATTTTGAGGCCATTCACACTACTACACCTGCCATTGGCCTACTTTAGCATGCCTGCTGATGTCAGTCACCTTGAAATAACCCTTTGGCCAAGTCTCAGCCCTATAACCTCTGTGGCACTCATAATAACTGTGAAATACTGTAGTGTAGCAAACTAGTTAGGTAGGGCCTGGCAAGTGTGTTTGTCTGTATGTGTGTGTGAAGATGGACAATTTTAATTCACTTCACACCACTACACCTGTCATTGGCCTACTTTAGCACA
The DNA here is from genome assembly GCF_019279795.1 of Protopterus annectens. Lineage (NCBI taxonomy): Eukaryota > Metazoa > Chordata > Ceratodontiformes > Protopteridae > Protopterus > Protopterus annectens. The sequence goes on from NC_056726.1 coordinate 1,677,681,867, forward strand.
CCTGCTGATGTCAGTCACCTTGAAATAACCCTTTGGCCAAGTCTCAGCCCTATATGCTCTGTGGCACTCGTGATAACCACGCAATGTTGTAATATAGCAAACTACTTAAGTAGGAGTTTTAATCCTGGTCCTGATAAGTGTGTGGCGATGAATAATTTTGAGACCATTCACACCACTACACCTGCCATTGGCCTACTTTAGCATGCCTGCTGATGTCAGTCACCTTTAAATAACCCTTTGGCCAAATTTCAACCCTAGAAGCTCCGTGGCACTCACAATAACTGCGTAATACTATAATGTAGCAAACTAGTGAGGTAGGAGTTCTGTTCCTGGTCCTGGCAACTGTGATAACGTGTGTGTGGTAATGAATGAGTTTGAGGAAATTCACACCACTATACCTGCCATTGGCCTACTTTAGCACACCTACTGATGTCAGTCACCTTGAAATAACCCTTTGGCCAAGTTTCAGCCTCATAAGCTCTGTGGCAATCGTGATAACTGCATAATACTATAGTGTAACAAACTAGTTAGATAGGAGTTCTAATCATGGTCCTGGCAATTGTGATAATGTGTGACAGTGCATGTGTCTTTTTTAACACCTGATTTTGTGGTCATTCACACTTTCTACACTTCCCTCACCCCTCCTTTAGCACTGCAGCTGATGACACTCACCTTCAACGATACCTTTGGACCACTGTTCAGCATATAAGCTCTGTGGCACCCCCAATAATTGTGTAACACTGTAATACCAAGGCATAGCTAGGAAGTTAGTTAGATAGTTTGAAAGACAGTACTGGCAAGTGTATGTGAACAATATCCTGTGTTGGTTGATTTTGTAATAACAAGATCCATTGCAGGGTGGGTTTTGCTACATTTTCACATTGAGGAACCATATGTCCAAATGTCACATTACAAGGCCAACAGTTGTCAAACACTGCAGAGGTTGTTGTAGACAATCCACAGCCATAAATGTATATATACCCAGAGATCTCTCTCCACCCACAGATCATACACAAACATGCTTGGCTCTTTCTCTCATCCTTTCTTTCTTTCGATCTGCCTCTCTCTCTCTCTCTTTCCCCCTCTCTGGTAGATGTGGAAAAATGCATGTTTTGCATATGTAGGAGCATGACATTGGTAGGTAATGCTCATGATCAGCTAATGGCCTGTGCAAGAATTGGAGTCCTCCACCTGCTAATTGCATGTGGAACAGCTGTGGTATCATTCCTATAGCCAATTGCATGGAAACACACTCATAGGTTCATAGGTTCATAGGTAGGTACTAGGCTATCGGCCCTAGGGCCCATACAAGCCTAGCCAAAAAATGTACCCTGGCTTTCACCACCCAAGAAAATTATTTTCCTGTGCCCCTGTCGAGCAGAGCCACAGAAGTGATCCCCAGGGTGAATTTCCCATTTCCCATCCAATCATCAAGATTTTTCTTGAAGAGTGCTAATGAGGAGCTCTGTTTGACATAGATAGGTAGTCTGTTCCAGAGTATGGGAAGTCTCTGGGACAGGAATCTATCCCTCCAGCATGTTCTGTTTATTGTGGTGACAAGGTTAAGGTCCCTAGAGTGTGTAGCTCGGAGGGATTGGGATTTCTTTAAGTGGAGCATGTCCAACAGCTCTGGGTTTGACATAGCTTTGTATGTTAGGCAGAGATCACCCCTGAGTAGGCGATATGTGATGGAGTAAAGCTGTAGTTTTTTGAGACAGTCTGCATAGGGCATCTGTTTGAGGCCAGTAATCCTCTTTGTGAGGTATTTCTGTGGTATTTCCAGTTGCTGTAGATGTCTTGCAAGGTACATACCAAAAGGGGTGTTGTACTCTATAATGGGTCTAATGAGTGATGAGTAGAGGGAAACAATGAACTCTTTTTTTCTGGATAAGAATCCTTTCGTGATGAGATGAGCCACGTAGAAGGATTTCCTGACCACTGTGGCAATGTGATTATCAAAGGAGAGACTACTGTCCACCTGTGTCCCAAGGTCTCTTATCACATTTTCAGCATTAAGTAGACTACCAGCAATGTGGTAGTTCATGGGTACAGAGTTTTTACCAAAGGGGATGACAATACACTTTTTGGCATTGAGCTTCAGGCCATGGCTTTGACACCAGGTATCTGGCTCAGTGAGGCCCTTTTGTACTTTGTCCACATCGTTAGGAGTTTCGATTATGGTTCCAAGTTTGCAGTCATCTGCAAACTTTGTTAGCCAAAGACCTTCTGTGTTGGCCTGCACTTCAGAGAAGTAGATACCAAACAGGAGAGGACCCAGGACTGAACCCTGTGGTACTCCACTTGTCACTGGTCTGATGTCGGATTTGGAATCCGCTACTTTCACAGTGTGGGTTCTGTCCGTGAGCCAGTTGGCAACCCATCTTGTGACATAGGGATTTATACCTAGTTTAGAAAGCTTATCTATAATTCCAGAGTGGGGGATGGTATTGAAAGCCTTGGCGAGGTCTAGATAAGCTCTGTGAACCATTTTACCCTCATCTATGGCTTTGGTGACTGCTTCAAAGAAGTCAATCAGGTTTAGGGACATGATCTGCCTTTTACAAATCCAAACTGAGTAGGGTTCAGAGTTTGGAGATTACCAGTGTCTTTGTTTATGAGTTCCATGATGATATGTTCCATGGCCTGGCAAACCAGGCTCGTCAGGCTAATGGGGCGGTAGTTCCCGGGGTCTGTCGTGGCTCCCCCTTTGTGTAGTGGGATAACTGTTGCGGTGCACCATTCAGTGGGTACAAAGCCTGAGGTGAGGTTATGATTGAACATGGTACTTAGGTAGGGTGCCAGTTCATTCTGTAGTTCATGTAGAACGCAGCCTGGGATATTGTCAGGTCCCATGGATGCTGTGTTCTTGGCTTTGGAGAGTGTGTTTTTTACCTGTGCAGCCGTGATTATCAGAACTTTGCATTCTTCTGGTATAGAGATGGGCCCTCTAGGGGGTGAGAGGGGGGTAAAGTTAGCACTGAACCTATCTGCTAGGATGTTGGCAATATCAGTTGGTTCTGTATATTTAGTGCCATTATGCTGTAACTCAGAGCAGATCTGAGTGTTCCCATTTAGATTCTTGACATAGCTATATAATGCTTTGTGGTTGTCTTTAGAGTCAGTGAAAATTTTGTTTTCGTAACTAGCTTTGGAGGATTTTATGAGGGATCTCAGCTTCTTACTGAGGTTGACCAGGGAGTTCCTCCAGTCATGGGATTTTACTCTTTTTTGCAACAGTTTCTTTCTTCTGTTGTAGAGTTTGTTTATGGCAGAGGACCACCAGATTGGCTTCCTTTTTTTGAAGGATAACATCTTGGTTCTATTAGGGATAGCATGATCCATGAACTCATGTAAGTGCTTATAAAGTGCATTTGTGTAGGATTCGGCAGTCATACCTCTATTGTCCATCTGCATGGGTGTCATGAAGTTTGCCACTTCTGTCTTAAGAAGTGTGAAGTTGGCTTTTGAGAAGTTTTTTATGATGGTTTCCCTAATTGGGGCTGGGGGTGGGATGTGGATGTCTAGGCTGATTAGCTTGTGGTCAGATCTGACCAACGAGGAATTGACCTCTGGTGTGGAACACCGGTTTCCCATGTTGGTAATGACCAGGTCTAGGATATTGCTGCCCCTGGTGGGCGTGTGAATAAGTTGATCCAAGATGTTGGAATTTATGAATTCTAGAAAACGTTGAGCAAAAGAGTTGGTACATGAGTAGTTTTCCCAGTTAATGGTGGGGTAGTTGAAATCACCCATTATTAGGGTGTTGGGTTGTACCCTAATACTTTCCTGTGTATCAAGAAATGAGGAGTGTGAATCCTGGGGCATGATGGGGGGTCTGTAGCAAGCTACAATTTGGATTGCGGTCTTGCCCAGAGTTATTTGCACTTGGATAATCTCGGATGCATTATGCTGTACAACTAGCCTGGAAGTGTGGATATCCTTAATGAATATGGGCACGCCTCCGCCTTTAGTGTTTCTTTCTGGGTTAGCTGGCCGAAAGGTGTGGTATGAATTGAAGCCTGGTAATGCAGGGGTGCTCTCTGGAGCTTTGAACCAGGTCTCTGTCACTGCACAGATGTCAATGTTCTCCATTTTAAGGAGTGCCTCGAGTGAGTGCATTTTGAGGTTTAGAATTCTAGCATTGAGTAGCATTACCCTCAGATTTTGCTTGCTTGTACCTATTATGGTGGTGAATTTGTCATTTGAACCTTGCCTAAAAAAGGCACTATAGGGGTGGCAAGAGCCTTAGCCAGTATCCGGAATCCTAAAGGCGACAGGTGCAGGCCATCTCTGGCAAAGCATTGTGGACTGTCGATCATTTCGTCCCAGGCAGACAAATGCTGGATCCCCTTAGAATGATACCAGAAGCTTAGCCAATTGTTGAAGTCAATCATTTTGTCCTTGTACTGTGGTATCATTCTGGGTGATGGCAGGATGCTACTCAGGGTTAGGGTCATACCTGCCTGGGATACAAGATCGGAGAGCTCCACCATGTCTCTTTTCATGTAGTCCAGGGTGGTACATCTCAGGTCATTCACACCAACATGGACAATGACAGTGTCCTATTTGTACTTATTGTGGAGTGACCTGAGTGCATGCGTTATGTGGCAGATCCTGGCACCTGACAGGCAGCTGACAGTAACTTTCTCCTTGTTTAGTCTAGTGAGTGGAACATCAGTGTGCCTGACTATAGAGTCACCTATGACTAGAGTGTTGGGTACGTTATTTTGCCTTATGGGCTGTGGTTGAGTGGCACACTGAGTTTGTGTGCTATGTGTCATTTGGGTTGTGTTGGGGGGTGGAGTTTCTTTGCGTTTATGCTTTGGATGTCCCTGATGCTTGGGTAGGTTTTTATTGAGAGCCTCAGCAAATGTAGGTGTGTGTTTTGTGTTTCTATGTGTGTGTTTTGGTGGTGTAGGTTTTGAGGGATTATGTGATGAGTGTGGTGTGGTGTAAGTGTTTACCTTCTCCTCTTGACTGTCTAGTCCAGTCTTTGGTGAAGAGAGCTTTGCTTCCAGTTTAGCTATATAAGTGCATCTCTCACAGGTTGTAGTGTTGGGTGGTAGGAGGAGAGGGTTGTCTGTGTACATGAGGCAATTGCTGCATTGCCCCAAGATGCCCATATTAATCAGGTAGACAGGAAAAATCACTGGGAGCTGACCCTTAGACATGCCTGGATAAGTGCTTATTTATTAAGTACTAAAAATTGCTTTCCACTAGACAAGTGAGGAAAGTTGACTGCTGTAGTAATTTGCAGCTTATGTAGTGCTTACAATGAGTTCTGAAAAAGTGCTGAGTTCAAAGAAACAGATTTGAGTGCTGAAACTAGAAAACTGGCTAGTTATAAGAAAACAAAATAAGCTAGAAGGCTTCCCTCCAACACTGAAGGGCTTGGGGCTCAGAAGCCTACAAACAGTCTATACCACTTAACAGGAAAGGCAGGAAACAAGCTTAAATTTTTTTTCTGTTTCCCAGATGCCCTCTTTGTACACAGTAGGAGTGCCTGAAATCAGAATATGATCTCACTGCACTCAGTTGAGTGAGCAAATGAGATGGGCCCAGAAGGAGTATCCAAACACAAATTTACAAGAGGGGCGGGCAGTTTCAAGGCCACTAAGATTAACACCAAAACAAAAACAGGGAGGGTGGGTGAGACTAACTGAAGAGCAGAGTCAAAACTTCCAGTTCAGTTAATATTCCTGCAACACAGTTAAATCAATTTAAATACTGTATTATTTGAAAAAAGTGCAGATAAAGGTACTTAAATTCTCTTATACATCCAGTTGAATACAGCTAGATCTTAGCCGGCCAAAGCTGAGGTTTTTAAGCAGAAAATATTTCAAACTGTACCACTTAAATAGGCAAGGACAGGAAATCAAAGAATGTGGCTACCCCACACCTGCAATTACTAACAAATAATAAAATTCAAGCAAGCACTGACTGAAGAGCAGAGTCAAAACTTCCAGTTCAGTTAATATTCCTGCAACACAATTAAATCAATTTAAATACTGTATTATTTGAAAAAAGTGCAGATAAAGGTACTTAAATTATCTTATACATCCAGTTGAATACAGCTAGATCTTAGCCGGCCAAAGCTGAGGTTTTTAAGCTTTATAAGTAAGCACTGCAAGTGGGTGTTGGCTCTTCTGCTTCACTGTGAGCAAGACTTCATGTGGGTGTGTGACAAACAGCATCACAGAGGGTAGTTGGAAATACCTCTTACAACAAACACTGTGGAGACAGGCCAACAAACTGGAGGGATGTTCCAGGCAAGGGGAAAGAATGTAAGTATTGCTGTTCTACATTTGAAGTAATGTTGATTTAACAGGGTTTGTGTGGATATGGCTGTTCTGTATGATTTAAAGTCTGGCATGACAGTGTTATGTGGTTGAGAAAACTCTCACCTGTAGGGTTATCTGCAGACTGGCTAGAGTTTGGAGTCCTAGATTTGGTGTGTCACTCTCACAGTTTCTGTCTTTATAAAATCAGTAGCATACTCTGATGATTGTATTCAGTAAGTGGTAACATTCATGTGTGTTACTGACTTCATATCCCTCAAAAGAGATATGCCACAACAAACCCTGATACACCAGCAATGTTCTCAGTTTATAATTGCAATATGTCAATAGTGGCCCTGTGTTTCTGCCTCTGTCCCCAAGTCTGTCACCCTTTGTTCATATGCCATGCAGTAAGAGGTGGATATGTACAGTATACCATTATTTACTGACATAATTCCTGATAGCAAGCCAGTGATATATCAGACTGCCAGACATGTAATGTATAGGAGGCCTAATATCTGAGGACAAAACCTAGACATTCTGTTGCAGTCTGTGCAGTAGTGAGGTCTGTGTACCTATGGTGATTGTTGACAGAGTGTCCGTATTATGTAGCCATGTATTGTGATTATGTTACTTGGCCTGTGTACAGACTGGGGTAGATGTCAGTGTTCTTGTTCCATTTCTATCTGATGTTGCATGCTGCTCCAGCTTCTGATATCCTATCAGCCTATATGTTTGTAGGGCCAGACTGAGACATGTAAAGCATCAGACTGCAATGTGAATTGGGTCAGTATATATAGGGTTATTGTGTCATGGCAAACATGATCACACAGTCCGTATACTATACTATTACTTAGGCTTACCATTATGTGACTGTGACTGTGTTGAGACTGGTTCTGGGTATGCACTTTCACACTGGTGTCTGTTACTCTGTGCTGTTACGTGGCTGTAGTGCCTGCTATATTTGCAATTACATGTGTATTCCCCCATAGGTACATTAGGTTAGTGTTGTGGCAGTCTGCCTGTAGTGTAGTCAGTGCTTGGTGACATGCCTAGCAGCTCAGTGCAATTACCCTAGTGTGAAATTATGTCCAGATATTTGGCAGATGAACTGTTGCCTGGCCACCATACGTGTTGTGTATTTTTGACAAAGCAGTGGGCTGCTGTGAAGATGTATGTCACTAACTAGTGGGAAGTATGTGGCTTGGGACCTCTGCTCCTCCAGTTAATATGTGTTAGGACAGACAGGAGGGTGTGAATGTATCAACTGTGTGAGCTTATCTAGTCCAGTATGTGTGATATATCCCCATTTTCATGGCTTTAAACATGCCCTTTGTCAGGCCTGTTCCAGATTTCTTGAACTAAGGAGTTCTGTGTATACCTCCTGACTGACCAGATTGTTTAAAACTTTCCATGTTTATTGCTCATATTTCTTCTGTATTCCACAGGATCATTACTGTGATTTCTGTGGTACTTCACTATGATGATGTTATGATGTCTGTCAGTAACTGATGGCGCACATGTCAGTTTCAGAATTTCAGAAGAGCCTTCCATCACAACATGTATGTTGACACAACCCATGTCACTGTAGCAACATTCTACATTTATAACTGCAATACATACATTACGTTCCCTTGCACTAAGAGGTTGAGAGTTATGGTCCTGAGGTATGACTCCACTACATGTCATGGGCGTATGTTTTAAATATATATATATATATATATATATATATATATATATATATATATATATATATATATATATATATATATATATGTGTGTGTGTGTGTGTGTGTGTGTGTGTATGTGTGTGTGTGTGTGTGTGTGTGTGTGTGTGTGTGTGTGTGTGTGTGTAATCTTTTATGTTTAAACGTGAGTGTTGTATGTACCTTCTCAGATGTATCCCACCATATTAATCTGAAATGTATATATTTACATATAAGAACATGACTGATTCAACACTATTTTCACTTACAAGTACTAAACAGTTGTAGTAGTCAAAGCAGTTGTTCACTGCTATTCAGTATGTGTACTGAATGATATATTTGAAAAACCAACAGCCATCCTCACAGCTCAGATGGCTTAGCGCTTAGGTGCTGCGATTTTAGTGTACAGGGTCCTGGGTTCAAGAACTGCATGGGATGTTTATTTTGTTGCTGGGCAGAACAATGGCTGATGGAGACAGGGTGATTAAGGTGCTTTAAAGTGGCTTTAAGTGGGTTTGTGTGGGTTTGCATGAAGCTAAGTGGTGGTAATGTATGGTTAAATGAATAAGTGCTTACACTATGTAGGCCTCACTTACCAGTGCACAAATCTGCTTAGCATTTACTTTTACACAATGCTTACACCTGCTAATCATAGCTCAGCCCTGGTAACCAGTAATCACATTCCAGTCTGATAAAATAGCAGGGTCATACCTCCCAACCATACCGATTTACTCGGTTTTTACCAAGTTTTGGGGTCCAATTGAAGGGGTGCCATGATTCCCGAATGGCACCCCTTCATTTCCGATTTTTTTGCTTTTATTTTTGTTTGTTGCGATGACGTCAGCTCTGCCAGGGCTACCAGCCAGTCGGAATTGAGCTCAAGGAGCTCACGTCATCATTTCCGGCTGGCGGGCATTAAACAACTGCTTTGCTGCCAAGAACGGGCTCGGCTGGCTCTGCTTTTAAACAGCAGGGCAGGAATTACAACAGGCTGGTTGGCTGGCTCCAGGCTTAAACAACCGGGCGAGAAGAGCTCTCGGGATTAGTTTAGGACTTTGCTGCTGCAAGAACGAAATGGAAGGCTTAGGCACTCAGTTGCAGGATTTTACTTTGCTGTGAGAATGGAAGGCACTCCGTTGCAGCAGGACTTTACTTTGCTGCGAAAACAGAATGGAAGGCACTTGGAATTAGGTAAGCAACAAGTGTCTGTGGTGTGTGTGTGTGTGTGTGTGTGTGTGTGTGTGTGTGTGTGTGTGTGTGTGTGTGTGTGTGTGTGTGTGTAATCCTGGCTGTTCCTATAAATGGTGTATTTGCAAGCAATGGGCATTTTATTCCTTTCTAATTCCCTTTAGAACATAAAAGTTCTGAAATGCTGAAAAGTTTTATCTTTTTGCCATCTGCAATGATGGTGACATATGGGCAATGTGAACAAAGTTGTTTCGGATTTTGGACATGGTTGGAAATCAGATCATAATTTTCTTTGTTTGGTGTGGTGGTATTGTGGTACAAGTGCTAGGTCAACTTACTGTTTTGACTTTTCAGATGGTTTGACACAAGTTAAAAGCTTCTAAGTATCACCCTCCTCCTTAGCACTTTATTGATTATTTGAATTGTGTGTTGTAGATTTCCTAATCAGAAAATAATAAATCATTCCTTATAATTTTCCATGAGAACCAGAAAAGCAAAAATATAATTTTATTTTGATCAGAACAATAAAAGAAAAATCTATAAATATATCCATACATTTGTAATAAAGAGAGGAAAAGTGCTACTGTAACAGTAGTTTTGTTTGTACCTTATTATTTGAAATTTAAACGTTGGTGGGAGGAGTCGTAACCAAGGCTTACAAACTTTATATATAAGGTTATCCTGAAGAAAAGTGTCCCTGTAAGTAATGGGGAGCTAGTTTACCTTTTCTAATATGATGCCACGATGACAGTTAAGGTTGGCCAGAAGAGCAAATTGAAATATTTTGTTTTCAAATTTTGAATGCTTTGGCTGTTCTGCGAACAGTGAAGAGTACTCAGCTTTGGGAACTGGTACATTTTTTTGGTCATAGTTATACATGCAGCTGTGCACAGAAGTTGTGAGGTATGATAACATAGTCTTAGCTGTTACAAGACATCTGTGATGATATTGTGTATGAAAGTTGAGGTTGAGTAGAGGGTCAAGTGTTTGTTATAGTTGCTGAATAACATTTGACATTACATTCCCTTTATTGTTAATTGTTTATGTGGGAACTGGGAAGTATTGAAGAGTCTTTTTGTGCAGAGATCATAGTATTTGTTTTTATACTTTTAATAAGCAGTTTGTTTGTTGGAAACCAGTTGTGCAGCTCAGTGTTTTGTATGGACTGGTGAGTTTTGACAGTCTCAAGTTGCAGAGTATCATCTTCGAACATAATTATATTAAGGTTAGGTGGAACCTGAGTAAAGTCATTAATGAAAAGTGAAGAAAGAAGTGAGCCAAGTGTGTGAAAATGCCCACAATGTAATACACCTGGTGGCTAGAGGCATTTTGGGCTCAAACCCTGCACCTTTGGTACAGGGTAAAAAGAGCCTAAAGTCCCTAGCCACCACCATTTCTGAGCTTTGCCCAGATTTTTTTGTGCTAAAAGTTGAGAGCTATGGTTAGAAGTGAGAACAGAATTTGTATTCCCCCATTATTGGCTTTGTTATTTGTCCAGTTTTTTTGTTTTTTGAGTTGAGAACTATGGTGAGAAGTGAGAACTGAATTTGTATTCCTCCAGGTGTTTTGTGCTAACAGGTTGAGAGTTATGGTGAGAAGTGAGAGCTGAATTCACTAAATGATGGCCATTAAGTTTCAGTCTTCCTATTTTTTAAACTGCTGATTTAGCATAGTGGTATGTTGCACTGACTAGTGTATAGGGTTTTGTGTTCAACACTTGCCAGTGACATGCATGGTGGTAGCACATTTTATTCTAGCAACTTTCCAAAATTATACAAGCAATGTTTAAAATGTGTCCCTGGTTTTTGACCTTTTGCCCCCCCCAAAAAAAAACAAAAACTGAAATTAAAATAAGTGTGAAGCTGTGTAAGATGCCTGTGGCTTACACTGTCATTCTGTTTATAGTTTGAGTGTGGAAGTAGGCTTTTATGACGGAAATGTTCTGAATTTGGTAGTTTTGTAATTATTGGTTTATTTATTTTCTTTCATTGCCTACAGTACAGCCTACTGGAAAAATGTTCAAACAATACATTTAAAATGTGTTCTGTCTAACAAGTATGCTGTATTATACAAGGAATATAACTTAATAAAGTCAGGAAGGTGTATCAAAGAAAAGAACACATGTATGTTGTTTTGTGTGCAAGGGGCCAATGATTTGAAAACAGCCCAAAGGTAATTTTATCCACCACTGGCCAGATGCATTTTCTTTGGATGTGGTGAAGGTTTCAATGAATGTGAATTTCAAGGGCAGAGAAGTTTTAATGCCAAATCTATTTTCATTGTGCATGTGCTGTGCTGCAAAATGTAAAAATAAAATCCAAATACTCATTGTAGAAGTAAAGCAGTATGCAAACATTAGCGTTTATGGTAAATGGGGAGAAATAGCCAGGTAATGGGACATTGGAATGGCTGCAGAGGACTCTGGTGTCATATTTTGGTTGTCTGTTCTTCAGTTTGCATTTGAAAGTTGGTATCCCACAATTCCATTGGAGTGGGTGGGGTTATGTAATTATGTATGCACATTATATGTTAATCAGCATACAGATTTGTATCTATTTTTCATGGGCCTTGTCCAGATTTTTGATGATTCCAGGTTGAGAGGTATGGGTAATGATATCTTTAAGAAGTGTATTTCATTTTCTGTACATAATATGCTTCTATGTGCTGTCATTACAGTTGTAAGGGGTGTGAGTATACTGTATGGGACACCTGGGTATACATGGGTAGTACCACGATCTTTTCTCTTTGGATTTGTTTCATATATGGGTAGTATCCCAGGCTATATGCAGTCACACTTGCATGTTACACCAGCTACAATGCACTGGTTGACAGAAATAGTTTAACACATACTGTATCATTACGTTAGTACTTTTGCCAGTGTTTTTTCAAGTAAGAGTAGATTGCAGATTGTAGTACTGGAACCATACACCCCTGCATGCAAAGCTGGAATCTGAGTACTGAGTATCTTGTTCTTGGTGTTTGAGCTATATGTTTATATGTATCTCCTACTGGATAGTGATCTGATATGTTGATATTAACTGTAGACTACTATGTTTTTTGGACATGACATTGAGGACTGTTGTCATGTAGTACTGGCATACCTTTCTGGTTCAGACGTGTATCTTGCAAAACATTCATCATAATGCATAACCTGTTGGCTATCTACTTACTGTCTGTCCTCTGTACAGATGTGCAGATGTCAGGTATTGTTACGGCCATACCATAATGTAGGTGCCCACATTGTATTGTGTTGTGGGCCTGGACACTGCTGCTAGTTCTGTCATATGGGACATTCCTTAATGTGGGCCTTGCCCCATTTCCTTGCCTGTGTGAGAGACATTACAGAGGCGGTGGCCTACAGATTCACATACAGTGGGTGGAAATATGTCACAGAACAGGACATTTGGAGACAGCCAACAAATATGGGGGACATATCCACAGATTTATGAACAGATTCTATGTCATCAGTGCTGTTATACACATGGCGGATTGATAGATTGACAGGGTTTGTCTGGACATGAATTTAGTGTGTGATGTCACGACTCACAGTGATATGTCTCTGACATACCTCTCCACTGGCATGCTGTCCACAGACTGGCCACATGTCTGCCTGTAATGTTTTGTGCGCTCACCAGACAGTTGGTATCCTTGGTAAATCAGTTGTTGACTCTGGGGAATGCAGTCAGTAAATACAGACATCTATGGGTATGTATGACACCAGTATGTCCAATCTACCCCTGTGTCTGTGCCTCTATTCCCACCTAGTTAGTGAGTGCGCAATGTTATCAAAGTCTTTGGCCAGATCAATGTAGGCTGTATGTGTCACCTTGCCTTCATCCACAGCTCAGGTGACTGACACCAAGAAGTTGACCAGGTGGAATGAGCAGGTATAACCTACCCTTCACAAAGGTAAACTGTGTGGGATCCTGAGTCTGCAGATTCCCATATCCCTGTTTATTAGGTGCATGATGATACATTCCATAGTTTCGCATAACAGACTTGTCAGGCAGTTGGGGCAGTATTTCACAGGGTCTGTAGTTACACCTGGTTTGTGGAGAGGGGTGACTGTAACAGTGTACAATTCAGTAGAGACAAAGCCTGAGGTGAGGCTGTGCCTGGACAGGGCACACAGGTAAGGTGCCAGGTCACACATAGTTCATGTAGAACACAGCCAGGGATATTCTCAGGTCCCATAGAAGCTGTATTCTTGGCCTTGGGCAGTGGTGTTTTAACCTGTGCTGCAGTAATACTGGGTGCCTGGTGGTGTACTGGTATTGTGATTCATCTTTTGGGGGGGAGTGAGGGGTAATATTTGCACTCAAGATGCCAGCCAGTATATTGGCAGTATTTTTTGGTTCAGTCTGGGAGATTCCATTGTCTAGTAGCTCAGAACAAATCTTGCTATTGCCATGGAGATTCTTAACATAACTGTATGAGACATTGTGTTTGTCTTCACTATGTGCTCCAATTATGTTGTCACAGCTAACTTTGTAGTATTTGATGAGGGATCTCAACCTTCAATTGAGGCTGATAAGTGCTGATTTCCAATCTTGGGACTTCACGTTATTCCAGATCAGTTCCCTCCTTCTGTTGTATAGTGTCTGTATAGCAGAGGGCCACCAGATCAGCTTCCTTTTATTGGAGGTGAGGATCCTGGCTGTAGTGGGTATGGCAGTTCCCATGCATTTGTGTACATGTTCATAGTGCATTGTTGTTTGATTCAGCTGTCATGCAACTAGTCTCCATTGGCATGGCTGCCGTGGGGTTAGCCACCTGTATTGTTATGAGTCAGCATTGGAAAGGCTTTTCATGGTGGTTACCTGTGCAGGAGGGCATGGGAGGGCCATGTATTTCCAAAGGTGATTAATTTGTGTTCAGATATAACAAGGGGGAGTTGTCTATTGCTGTCAAGCAACAGTCGCACATGCTAGGAAGGACCAGGTCGATGTGATGGGCATGTGCATTTGTACATGAATAGCTTTCCCAGTTAATAGTGGGGTAGTTGAAGTCAACCAGTATGTAAATGTTGGGTTGGACAATATCAGCCTCCAGGGTGTTTAGGACCATGGAGTGTGAGTGTTGGGACATATTTGGGGACCTATAGAAGGCTACGACCTGAATCACTGACCTACCCAATATTAGCTATGCCTGCAGGATCTGTAATGCCTAAGTTGGTCAACACTCTGGAGGTGTGTGCCACCTTAATGAATATAGAAACACCACCAACTTTGGAGCTTCAGTCACAGTTCTTCAGCCAAAAGATGTGGAATGGGTAATAGGCTGGTAGTGCAGGGGTGCTTCCTGCTGCCTTAAACCAGGTCTCTCTTACAGCACAGATGTCATAGTTCCCCATTTTAAGGAATACGTCTAGTGAGTGCATTTTCAGATGTAGATGTCTAGTGTGCAGCAGCATGACCCTCAGATTGCATGTGTTTGTAGCTGTCATATATTTCTGTATATTTATGTATACATATATATATATATATATATATATATATATATATACATATATATATATATATATATATATATATATATATATATATATATATATATATATATATATATATATATATATATCTCTCTCTCTCTCTCTCTCTCTCTCTCTCTCTCTCTCTCTATATATATATATATATATATATATAGGTTTACTATCAGAATTGCGAGCGTCCTTTCGGTCGAACATTGTATATTCGAACGCATAAGGTCGGAAACACAAATGTCGAAGGGAGTATAATCAATCCAGGGACGGGTTTTCCATGGGTCGGGGTAGGTGTACAGTATAATACCCTACTACAAACATCCTCCCTACCTCGACCCATGGTAAAACCGTTCCTCGATTGATTATACTGCCTTCGACATTTGTTTCTGACCTTATGCGTTCGACTATACAACGTTCGACCGAAAGTGGCTCGCATATATATATATATATATATATATATGTATTATTTATAGATTTGTTCACATATATGCATCTGCATACATATATACATGTTGTGAAGGAGCTCCTCTATTGCTGTAAAAGGGGCATCTCTGGCTGGCCCCCCAGCAGTAGCGGAACGGTCCCTCACCACTGCAGTAGCCTGTTGCCGTGCACGCTGAATCTGGTCAGTTGCTCTGTGCCTGACCTGTTCATACATGCGGCCACAGTTCCCCAAGGTGTTCACTTTCTGTGTGAGGTCTTCCCAGAGGAGTCTCCTCTCCCACTGGTATTGACGTCCCAGACTGAAGAGGATGTAGTAGTGCTCCAGGATGGCTTCAGTTATGGCTGCTGTCTCCTGGACATCATAGGCTGGAAGCCTCTGCATCATACCTGAAAGACACAAACAAGGAAAAACACATCACAAAACATCAGACATTGTCCATAGTTCTTTACAGAGGCAGCTCACTAGTAATGAGTATCAGTAGCCACAACATTACATCAAATAATACTCCAGTGCCTAGCAGAATTGTATGGACATGCACAGCATTATGTGTAAGTATGCAGTTTGCACTTGAAGCCAAGGGGGTGATGTTTGTCCTAAACATGTCTGAACCTGGTTGTCTGTAGCTATGGTGTGTGTGTATGTGCTGTGACTGACCTCCATTACAGGGTGGGTTGGATAGTTGCATGTGACACCACAGACATATGTGGGGATGGCCTTCCGATTGCCTTCAGTGCATGTGTCCTATTTGTACTCATACTCAGCATTACATTAATGCACCTGTGACCTACTATGCTCAGTCAGACACAGGTTGGCATGCTGCCCAGATGGTGACTTCTCCTACACACATGCTGGTGGAATGAAGAAGTACAGGGGAGTATGTAGAGAAAGGTGTTGGCAAAGGAGAAGTGGGATTGACAGACAGATATAGAGATAAGACATGAGTATAAAGAGATGGGGTGCATGGCAAAGTGAGTGTTGCACATGGCTATGGATGTGGAGTCTGACATACAGATGTGGAGTCTGGGGTTGTATGTAATGTTGGACAGCACAGATGGTGTATAGGGCCTGTACCTATTGGCTAGATGGAGGCACATAGCTATGGAGGATGTGCAGCACAAAAGGGTGGTAAAGGAATATGGGTGAAACATACAAGCTCATCCTGTAAGAGTGTGTTTAGAACATATGAAAACATCACTTTGATGTCCTGTTCCATGAGGAAAATGGGGAAGGGAGGGTAGGTTTGCTGAGATGGGTATGGTTAATCAGGAGATGCAACAGGTTATCAAGGAGAATGTAAGGATAGCTATGAGGGGGGTTTAACAGTGGAAAGGATGTTGTTCCAGGGGACATACCTGTGGATGCCTTGAGGTGTTTCTGAGACCTGGCAGTGGTATTTTTAACTGGATTGTTTACTGTAATCCTGGAAAGTGAGAGGATGTGTGAGATGTTGGTGAATATGTATGGGTATGGCTTATGTGAACAAGGGTGGTCTGCAGAGCTGTAGTAACAAGTGAGGGATAACATTGATTGGTCACAGGATGAGGTAATGGTAAAGGGTGGTGGCAGCTAGGTTGAGAACATGGTGATGATTGATGATTTGCAGTATAGTTTCATGCAAGGTAAGAGCAGTACAGATGCAAATGTTGATCTCCAGGTGTTGATGGAGCTCTGCACTGAGGCTGAGATGCAGCCGCATTGTGTCTATGTGCACCTACAGAGAGCATATGACATGCTGCTTGGAGAGTAGTTGTGGTATTGTATGTGAAGGTCAGGGGTGCCAGAGGAGTCTGTCAGACACCACAGGATATGTAGGAGGCTAGTGTGACAGCAGTGATTTCTGGTTTTGACATGATAGGTGGATTTATGGTGGAGGTGGAAGCACATCAGGGGTCAGCTGTGTGTCCTTTCACATTTGCAGTGGTGAGGGACAGGTTGACAGACATGA